>NC_032025.1:14571304-14588778 GCF_001865875.1 Lupinus angustifolius | reverse complement strand
AAGGTAAGAACTCAATACTGGTATTGTTTTCTTGACAAAATTTGGAGATAGACAAAATGTTACGTGAAATGCATGGTACATGTAGAACATTTGAAAAGGTGAATTTTGTAGAAGATGTGGATATAGAAAATGAACCTGTGTTTTGAATTGGAAGTGAGGAACCATCACCAATCATAATTTCTTTTGTACCATCATATGGAGCATGTAGTGAAAGATTAGATAAGTCATTGGTCACATGGTGAGAAGCACCACTATCAAGAAGACAAGTATTAGAAGAAGGATTCATGGTAGTAGCCACATGTGCTTGAGGGGCATGAGGTCGAGGTTGATACTCCTTTGATGTGGGATGATGTGAAACAGCTCGGGGAACTGGTACATTAGGAAATTGACCCTTGAATGAGGAGCAGTTGCTGAGAGAATGTCCTTGTGCCCTGCACCATTGGCATTTGCCAAGATAGGGACGCTGTTGGCGAGGAACATGAGAGCCTTGTGCAGGATGATATTGAGGGTGTGGCTGCGGAAAAGAAGTAGCAGACTAGGTCTTGGCACGATACTGAGCAGTATTGACAGTCACTGGAAAGTTGGATGAAGTAACTTTGGGAGAGGCGGTGATTTCTTTGGTGATTAGTCTTTTATGAAGCTCTTCAAAGGTGATGGGAGTATCTCTGGCATTTACTGCATCAATAACATACTTATATTGCTCATAATCCAAACCAGAAAGTACCTTGTCAATGATGTCTTCATTGTCCATGGGTTTGCACATGGAAGCAAGACGATCCGTGCATTGTTTAATGGATTGCATGTAGGAAGTGATGGATTGAGTGGATTGAGTAATCTGACTGAGATGATTTTTGATTTGCTTAAAATGTCCTCGAGAAGGGTTGGCATATGTGGTGGCAAGCACTTTCCAAGCTTCTGCGGCAGTCGTTGTTTGTGAAACAAGGGCAACGAGATCATGGGATAAAGTACCAACAAGAGCACCAAAGATCAACCGATCTTGACGAAACCATGATAGATTAGCAGGGTTGACAGTGGAAACACCATTCGCATCTGTGAGAGTAGGTGGGGGAGAAGGAAAAGAACCATCAACATATTTCCAGAGATCATATCCTAGTAGAGTGGCTTGAAGTTGGGTTTTCCATGCAACATAGTTCATGGAGTTGAGCTTAATGGCATTATGCACCTGGATATTAGTGAAAGGTTTGGAAGGATCGGTTGGGTTGGGAACAATGGTGTTTTCAAGCGACATGATTGGAGATGTTTAGATTGGGAGGATCGTATTTACTGATACCATATAAAACAATAATTCTTCTCAATTCTTAAGGGGTTATGTTACACCCTTTTATAGAAAGGAAAATACAAGGATTGCAGATTGTTGTTTGCTGCAATCAGCTAGCTAAAGAAACGCTATACACAAGGCCAATCTTAATGACTATAGCCGTGATTTGAATGATGAATTATAAGACAGCTATACAAACAATTAAAACATCCTTTTGAATTTGAGTGATAAATTATAGGCCGTGATTTGCTCTTCCTTGAATGTAATAACTATAGCTGTGATTATCTCTTAATAGGTTGCACATAGTATATTCTAGGCAATAGCTAATTGCTGAATTCCTTGAATTTAGAAGTTCAGCGGAGGATGTATGTTGAGCATGACTTTTCTTGCGATGAGCATGAGTTCGCGCTAGGCGCAATTATCACATGCTATTAAAATCGCTTAGCGCAGATCTAGCACGGAGGGTGGCCGAATGTGGTTTAGGAACTTGGAATTTCTTACTTTTTTGTTTGATTTAAGCGTGCAAAATCACTTAGGGGCAACACTTAGCTAATAAAATGAAATGTTAATCATGTATGATTATTTTTTCCAATAATTTGAGTTAATTTGTCATAAAGTACCATAAAATTATGTGTTAATTATAGATTAATTTGGTACTTAACAATAGACAACTCATAAAATCGATACCTCATCATTAACATAAATGAAATCCAAGTGTACACATCAAGTGAATATTACATCCATACCCTTTAAAAGAGAACTTAGCTAAACATTTTCATACAAAGCTAAAGTAAAGAATAAAGAATAAAATACAACCTGAAGGAGAAGAGATACATACTCCATGAGCTTACATCAACTCCTCTATTCATCCTTTCTTACTTTTTACATCTTGCTTCCAACCTATACTAGCCTAGAAATTAAAGAAAATCGAAAACATTCTAATTTACACCGAAATAATATGGGAATAGTAAATTGGATCCCTTCAAAACATTTTACGTTCTCTTTTTATCTATATGAGATTTTAACATTTTGATGGGAATGGGGGAGGTGCGTTGAGCATAACCCTTTGTCTTGCTCGACTCTTTACTTAGCCAAACTATGCTTGGCACGATTTTTGTAATGAGTGCAGGTTAGTTGAATATGACCTTATGTCAATTTTGGTCTCTTGGCACCAATTCTTGCTCATTTTTACTCCTTTAAGGCTTGAAATGTCATAGAAACTTGATTTATAGGATTAGTGCAATAATTCATCAAGATGTCAAGTATAAATGCATAAAGTTAGTATTTAGAACCAAAAGGTGTTAAATTGGATTTATGGATTAAGGTAATTTTCACACCTAACAAATTACCCAATGCATTATGTCTATTTAAATTCATTAATTTTAATTAATGGATTTGGATAAATCTAATTTTCTTGCAATTAGATGAACCGTGAAATACGAATAATTTCGTCACATCTATTTTCCTCCATTAACCTATTAAGAGAAAAACTTGTGTGTAGAAATATCTACATAGAGACAACTAATAAAATCTTAACAAATTAAAAATTTAATTCTAAATAAAATTTGATCCTAAATGATAATATCATAAATGCATCAGTATCCAAATATGATATTTTACATATTTCTCTAAACAAGTTTTCTCTACTTTTAAACCCTTAAAGAAGGAATGCAAAGTTGAAGCACAGTTATTACTATAAAATGGTCCAACTTTACAAGGGCCGAAATTTGTCCAACTAATAATAAATATCAGATGTGCAACGTGCAGACCAATAAGCTTAACACACTTTACTGTGTTTAGTTCAATATAATCCACTTTGTTTAGTTCATAGTTTCAATATAATCTTCTTGTCATATAATTATAAGACATTCTTTATGCGCTAAACTATCATGAATTGGTATGTAGATGTAAAAATTGGTATGCAACCTACATGGTAACTATGGTTTAGTTCAGGGGAATTGATATACAAATTTGCATGAAATTTTGTATGGCTGAAATTGGTTTTTGAAATTTTATGGTTCATTGGAGATTTGCAGTTATGATGCCACTGCAATGTGATTCTGATGTGGTCACATGGGAGTTCCATTATTACATGGGTATGGGAAGAGTGAAGAGTCGTTGGACTTTACACTTGGATAAACCCAACAATCTTCCTCTCAAGTGTGGGTATCACACACTTTCCGGTTCGCTCCCCTTAAGTCCACCATGTCCTAGACCACTTGTTGGACCGGACTGCGACCGGAGAGCCTTCAATCATCGGGGAGTTCCATTGTTACATGGGTATGGGAAGAGTGAAGACTTACAAGTGAAACACCACGTCTTGAACCAAAACCTTAAGGTATTAGTTCCATAGGTCTTTTCTTCTTATAAACTCTTATACTCATTCTCGCATATCCAATATGTGACTTCACACTTGAATAAACTCAGCAATAGTCATTTCAGTGATCCAGGACCATATCTCAATTGTGTGGTAATATGATTGTAATAATGACCCCAACAATAATGATGCGGCTAAATGAGATTATGTAATCTCAATTCAGAATCTTGCACTACATGAACACGACAACAGAAGATAATATCTCTTTACCAAACACAAACCAGAAAAAGAAGTGGTACTTGCCAATATCTCTTGTGATTGCATAGTGATAGATTGAGAAGATAATATCATAATAAAAACTTAGAGGGGCTATGTAATGTTCCTTCTCTTTCCCAAACAGAAAAAGAGAGAGATGGATGTGCCGTGATAAGGTGGTACTGCTTGGAAAACACACTACAAGAAACCCAAAAAAGTGTACAACACCCATTCCTACTTTTAACACTATACTATAAATATTTAAAACCCACAAACTATATAATATACTATATGATATAAAAATATATTAGAAATGAAAAACCCAAAACCCACAGCTGTAAATGTATGTCTGTTAGTGGGAACTTGTTCCTCACATCTGGTGAAATTTATGGCGTTTTTTTGTTTCTGATCCTATTTGTCTTTCATATCATCTTCTTTCTCATATGCTTCTTCTTTCAAAACCCATTATTACATAATCTTAGTCCATTGTTTGAGTAGGGGCTCTTTTACCAAAGCTAAGGTGTTTCCCTTTTCTGGGCTCCTCCTTTTTCTAACCACTCTGCATTTTTCTCATTTGTCTTTCAATGATCCATCACTTCAACCAACATAAAATCAAAATCTTACACATGGTAATAAGCTAAGCTAGCAATCAAATAATAAAGTGAATAGCACAATTATAAATTGGCAACTGCCACTATATATTAAACAATAAGGATTTGTGTTTAGGGTTGTTTTATGTGGATAAAACAGCCATGTTGGATAAGGTTCGGTCCACTAGAATCTGATCGATTTGCACACCACCTAGAACTAAATATATTTCTTCCTAGGTCTTATGGTGCTATTCAATAACTACCTACTTCAGTGACTAAAACTAAATCTTGTCTTATATCTAGTCTCTTCCTCCATTCTCTCTCTTTTTTCTCTATTTTCTTTTGCTATAATAGGATCCAAATTTCATATTCTGTATCTAACTCCATTGCTCAAGTTTTTTCTTAGTAACCAACTTCAAAACATTACAAAAGTTGTATATTTCAATGGGGCTTGATCATCATCATCATGTCATTTGTGGTCAAAGACTTGGCTTCATTAGCATTTCTCTTCTATTTCTCATAATTTCAACCTGGATCCAGCAAGGTTTAGTTACTGAAGGTAATAAGACTAAGTAATTTTTTAAGCTTCTTATAACTTATTAAGTAGAAACAAGTAACATTAATATCTTATCTATGTTCATACAGGTAGAAAGACTCACACACAAAGTGGTTTTCACCAGGTTCAATTTCTCTGCCTCTTCTGATTAGCATAATTGCATAAATGACCAAGAAAACACTGATTTTGTGATGTTTTGTGCAGAATGTAGGTGAGAAAAAGACAATGCTGAGGGCACAAATAGGGTCAAGGCCACCAAGATGTGAGAGGAGGTGTAGGACATGTGGACATTGTGAAGCAATTCAGGTACCTACAAATCCTCAAACACAGAATGGGAAAATAAACTCTTCAAAGGTCTCTACTATTGCTTATGCAAAGGGAAATGATAATTCTAACTACAAGCCCATGAGTTGGAAGTGTAAATGTGGGAACTATATTTTCAACCCATGATTCCATTTTGTTTCAAAATTTAGTTACTTCTTTTATCATATAATCAATAAATATAACCAACTTATTTATCAATTTTCTGTATATGAATGAATATACACTTCTTAAATTATTCTTTCTTCATGGTTCTTTTTTGGAGCCTTTGTGGTTCTCATCTTCTAATTTTCTCATTGTGAGGTACAAGCTTTCATCTAATGTATTATGTTCTTATTTCGTAGCTTTTATCTTAGGTTATAATATCAATAGGTTTTATCTGAAGTATAGAAAATAAGGTTGGTTTTCAAGTGAAGAAGAAAAGATAAACATAGATACCGTAGCTTGCAACAATTATAAATGGTACGAAATAATATTTACTGGCTGAGCCACGACTAGGACGCTCTCTTACGTTTCGTGGCAGTGCCCAAAATGTGCAAGCAGACTATCAACCACGCCGTCCCCTGGATAAAACAGTCTAGATCTTTGTTATCAAATTCTTACTGCACTAAAAGAACCGATGTCGAATACACCCACCACAATATGACTACCAATGTCAATTTTCGAAATTCCCACAACAATATGGCTAACAGTGTGTGTCAATTCTCGAAATACTCACAGTATGGCTACCCGTGCCAATTCTCTTCCCACGATACTGACTACCAGTGTCAGTTCTCGAAATGCCCACAATTTGGCTACTCATGTCAATACTGACTACCAGTGTCAGTTCTCGAAATTCTCACAAGTTGGCTGCGTGTGCCAATTCCTGGTGCCACGGAAAGAAAGGGGAAGAAGTTTGCCGGAAAGTTATAATGAGGGGAGAATGTCTCTATTTATAACATGAAATTTTTTCCATGTTCCTCATCTCTCCAATATGAGACTTTAGACTTTATTTTTTTTCAAAACTTTTCTATGTAGAACTTGAGAATTTTTTAGATTTCACACCCAAAAGTTTCTACTAATGGTTTTCAACAAACCATATTCCAACAATCCCCCACTTGAAATTAAAAAACGATTTCCGAGAATATTTGTGGTCTCAATAAGATTATGCATAAACAAAGGTGTCATGCGACTTGAACATTTACATAGTGAATAACATCCAGATTTTATTAGAGTGACTCTTAGTCTTGAACTCTATCTCCAACATCAAACCACACACAATATTTTCAAAGATGTATTCGGTAAAGCTCGTGCGTTAAAGGTCATGCACGTCTATCCCAATATAGTGAATGCTCTAGAAATTTATGTCCAAAATTTCATAGGAAGCGGTCCCCACTTCCACATTCACATAGTTGAGTCTATCAGGAGTATTCATGTAGCCTATGTACTTCACTCCAATTGGAGTATAGATCTCACTAAGAGTTTAACTCATCCTTACATATGCTGCAGCAATCATGCTTCTCATAATTTTATAGCATGTTCATTCTCATATCACTTCACAACTTGTTATTATTACCCATTAAACCTATTTATTGGGATCTCCAGTCTGTTAGGTCGGGTTACCATCATGAGTGATCCTCGTTCTAAGGGCAATAGTCACATACTCTTCGAAGTATTCTAGACTTTCTCTCTAGCTAGTCCTTTCGTCAAAGGATCTGCTAAGTTATTCTTAGTGTGTACATGGTCCACTCTAATGGCTCATGTAGAGAGTAACTCTCTAATGGTGTTGTGCTTACGACAAGTTTGTGGTTTCTTTACCGTTATAAAAGCGGTTCTCAATTTTTTTGAAATAGCTCCGGTACTATCACAATGGATCAACACAACTGGTATATGTTTTTCCCATAGTGGATTCTTTGCGAGCAAACTTCTCAGCTAACTTGTTTCTTCATTAGCTGTTGCTAATGCTATCATCTCAACTTCCATAGTGGATTGAGATAACATAGTCTGTTTCTTGTTAAACTCTAGATAGTCCATCTCATCATTTATGGCTTCTCGCTACAAATCAACATCCAAAGAAGTCAAAACTTCTTGGAGAGTTGTTGGATTATCCTCCAATATATAGACCATATAATCAGGTCTATACTCTCTAACATTATTGTTCTCTTACTTCTTCTAGGTTCTATTTCAAACCTTTGATTTTATATCATTACCTCTAATCATAAGTATGTGACTAGTTGATGTGCCTCCACTATTCCTCAATTTAAAAAGGAATTTCTCTTCATTGAAGCCAACATTGTTAGACTCAATGATCACTTTTGCGTTAAGGTCGTAAAACTTGTACGCCTTGCTGTTTACAGCATACGTAATGAATATACATTCATAGGCTTTATGAGTTTAACTCTCTAGGGCTATACCATCATAAATGATTTCATGAGCAATTTTATGTATATCATAGGATTGAGACTCTACTGACTTATTATCAGTCATTTAATGCTTGAAGTAGTTGTAACATCATATATATATATATATATTTTTTCTTAACTTCCTGAATATCATATTTCTTTATTTTTCAAGTGCATACCAAATAATTTGGCAGACATATATGGGTTGTAGTAATTATAGATCTTCTGACAACTCATCTAGAATGAAATTCATAAAAGTAATCATTTTCATTCCAGAGAGCTATATTAATAGTTAGTTTATCCTTTTTCAGCTTTCTCCAACAACATTAGGATATTGATTTTCAAAACGTGTGTAACTTTTTTCATAGTGAGAAAAAATTTCATCTTATGTTGCTAACGTTTGAAATTTGTCCCATCAAACTGAAATGATTTGTTCAGGTCATAACTATTTGGTCCAGTAATATTATCTACGAGTGTCATTGTAGTAGAAACGTCTTAAAATTGTTGATACATAGCTTGCAACAATTATAAATGGTACGAAATAATACTTATTGGCTGAGTCACGACCAGGTCGCTCCCTTTAAGACGTTTCGTGACACTGTACAAGCAGACTATCAACCATGTCGTCCCCAGGATGAAACAACCCAAATCTTTGTTATCGAATACTTACTGCACTGTAAGAACCGATCTCGAGTACACCCACCACAATATGGCTACCAGTGACAATTCTCGAAATTTCCACAATATGGCTAACAGTGTCAATTCTCGAAATACCCATAATATGGCTACTCATGCCAATTCTCTTCCCACGATACTAACTACTAGTGTCAATTCTCGAAATGCCCACAATTTGCCTACCCGTGCCAATTCTTTTCTATCAATACTGACTACTAGTACCAGTTCTCAAAATTCCCATAATTTGGCTGCATGTGTCAATTCTTAGTGTCACAGGAAGAAATGGGGAGAAGTTTGTCGGAAATGTATCGACGGAAAATATGAGGGAGGAAGAAAAATTTGAATAAAAACGCATTCAACATGGGACAAGTTATAATGAGGGGAGAATGTCTCTATTTATAACATGATATTTTTTCCATGTTCCTCATTCTCCAATGTGGAACTTGAGACTTGTTTTTTTTTTCAAAACTTTTCTACGTGGGACTTGAAATTTTTTTAGATTTCACACCCAAAAGTTCCCACTAATAGTTTTCAACAAACATGTTCCAACAATAGATATAGTTTTAAATTGAAAATGATTCCACCATCTAACACTGACCCGTTTTTATATATCCATAGATTAAAATAAATTTAAGTCCAATGCTATGCCATGCAGTACTCTTGTTTTTAGTTTCGTTTTTTTATGTACTTTCTAGCTAGAAAACCCCGGCACTATCCAATCAGAGGAAGCAACAATATAAAATTGACATGCAAACTTTTGATTGCTTTGTTGATTTTGGTCTTTTATACATCCATCCCAAGCATGAAAGGGATTATTTGGTTGCTAGTTATTAGTTACTATTTCTCCAAACTAATTATTGGGTTGCTTTTTCATCTGCTCTGTACAATGTGTTGATGATACCTTGGGGGTGACCACTATTTTGATGAGAATACATCTTTTATCAACAAACAAAAAAAAAGTGACTCACTTCGTATGATCCTTTTTGTGATTAGATAAAAAAAAATATTTAAATTAAAAGTTTTTTCTAACCAATTATAAATAATCACATGATATGATACATTTTGTGGAAGAGAAGACGTCATCCCTATCTTCACCATATACTTTAAGCTAATAGTTTTATAGATAGGACTACTCAGTTTTTAAATAATTACACATTAAGAGAGTGATTATTTTCTCATTCTTTAAAAATATAATATATATATATATATATATATTACAGTTTTATTTTCTTAACTCTTCTTAAAAATTTCATAAACAATGGTTTCTTATTAATGTGTAAATGACTAATAAGGTCATATTGTATAAAAAAACCTAACCACGTGTGTGCCATATAAATTGAGGGACAAGCTTTAATAAGGCCCAGCCCAGGTGAGGCCCAACAATATTGCAATTTCGGCTGCAAATCCCTCCTTTATTTTTTTCTTAAAATTAAAAGGACTGACAACAAAACTTTAAAAAATGCAATCTACATAGAGGAGTGAGAGCAAATGAGTAATATCAAAAGTTCCTATACTTTAAGACGAAAAAATTACCCAAAATTACCCATTTATAGATAGAGCCTTGTCCGCGGCTAGTCCTGGAAGGAAGTTATGAACATTATGTTTATGCATAATTTCAATACCAAGGTTAGCTATAACCATGAGCATTTTAATTTCAACACACTTTTCTGAGATCATGTCAATTTCGATTTATATTTTTAATGTTATAGTTACCTATTTCCACATTTGATTATTTACAAATGAGAATAAAAAATGAAGGAGACTTGGTGCCAAAGTTGTATTGTTGCTTTGTTTTAGTAAAAAGTAATTTGGTTCTTAAATTTTATTTCAAACAATAAATCAATTTGGTTCTTAAATTTTATTTCAAACAATAAATCAATTTGATTCTTAACGAGATTACAACTTAAGATGGCCTACTTAAAGCATTACATGAAATAACTAGTCTAATCTATTGATAATTGTAAGGTCATTATTCAAATACTAAGAAACCTTTGTGGACTTTTACTACATTCAAATTTAAACAATCAAAGAAAAACTTAAAGTCTTCATAAAACTTGAAATTACCACTTTTACAACATTATTTTCAAATTAAAGTCTTCATAAAACTTGAAATCTCCAATGTTCAATCCTGTTCAATTCTATTCTGATTCATATTTCCATTAAGACCATCTCAAAGATTCTATCTAATCCTCCTCCAGTCTTGCTGTTCAGCCAGTGGTTGCTCATGAGAGAAAGATAACCTTGATTTATTTTATAACAAATGGCAAGTCACTAACAAATGTTGTGAACAATGTCGACCTTGATGATGTTCATCATTCTTGTGATGTTTGGGACTGAACTTGCAAATATTAAATTCCACACTAGTGTCATATATTTTTGGGCTCCATGTAATGTTTTATACACATTTCCCTTTAATCCATCAGTCGAATGGATATTCCTAGATGTCATGTCCTAAAAAGTAGAGGCATTGACAAGATTAATTAATTTCTAATTAAAGTAGGCATCATATATTACAATGATATCAGCTATTTATTTTCAGAGTTACATTATAAGTGATCCAATTATTGGCTCCCCTTAGATTTCTAAAAGTTGATAAAGAATATAGGCTTAATGGGTGGATACCCATCAGGTTAACTCATAGGGGATAATGGGAACCCTAGAAGTTAACGCATAAGGAAGGTTATGGTCCCTAATACACCAAATCACAAATAATTTTTACCTCTCCCCATCAGAGAGAAAACGAAGGTCCCAAAAGGAATTAGGATTTGGTTGAGGAAGACCATCATACCAAATCTCTCCCAAAAGATATATCAAAGGAGTAGATCAGAGAATGTGAATTCAGGGATTCAGGTGTAAGAATCATGATATTCAAGATCTTTAGGATTTGTATTTCACCAATCATAAGGAATTCCCAACAAGTGGTATCAAGCGTAGGTTCTGAATTTTTATGATTCTCCATTGAGGGTATTTTCCCCCAATTTTTATGAACCCTAATTTTTAAATTTGGAGATTTTTTATGCTTCCGATATTGGTTATGAAAATTTGGTATTTAGGAATGATGAGGATAACTTTTATCCGCTTCCGCTTATTTGAATTATGAGTAATTTGTGTATCATGTGTTGAAGTATGTATTTAGATGTACGCATGAACATTGCATTAACCTTTATGACTCTGTTATGCAATATGTATATTATATGTGCACTAATGTCTCACCGTTGGACATTGGCTTTTGTCACTTTCAATTTTGCAATTTGTTAAAGTATATGTATAAGGTATATATATGTTAAGATGTGTTTTTATTTTATACATATAGAATTTGAAATTCATGATCTTGTATATGAAATTGTTTCCAACTTAAGGTTGTTGTGATGTCTGTAATTATTGATTAAAGTTAATATATATATATATATATATATATATATAACGGTTATGGTTAATGCTTAAAATTATATACACCTTACTATGTTAGTGCGTGAAAGTGTATATGTATAGTGTTACATATATGTTTTAAGATATGCATGATCATATTCGATTGGAAATTTTTGATAATGATTTACATATATCTTTTTATGCTTTTCACTTTGGATCTACTTTGTATTTGATTAAGATTGCATCCATTTTTATGTGGTGATATATATGTAATGTATATTTTTTTGATTTAGAATTATATTATTGAATTACATTTGTTAATCATAAAAGATATCAAATCAGAAGTCGGCAAAATTATTTATGCTTTTCACTTTGGATATACTAAATGATTTTTTATTGTGAAAAATAAAATTGTTTGACATTTTAAGTGAACCTATTAAACAAGAAGTCAACAAAATGACATATTTTCTGTGAATTGTTTGAAATAAATGTCAAAGGCTAGTGCGTATATATATCCATGCGAGTATTAATCGGCCCAAAGGAAGATTATTATTTGGCTGAATTATATACACACATGTGATGGAAAATATGTGATTATTATAAAGTTGTATATGTAAATGATAAATCAGTCCAAATAAGGATTTATTATTTGACATGCATTATGATTAATGTTTGACCATTACAAACAAAAGTATCATTAGTGGTTGATATGAAATATGAAGCCAATTTTATGTTTGCATTTTATGCGAATAGTGATCGGCCCAAAGGAAGATTACTATTTGGCCCAAATTACAAACATATTTATAGCAATAAATATGTGATAATCATATGACTTTCCATGTGAATAGTAAGTCGGTCCAAAGAAGTACTTATTGTTTGACAGGACTGATTATCAATATTTGATTACTACATTGAGTGTATCACTTTCAAGTTAATATATTTGTCCAAACATTGAAGATTAATGTTGTGATAGGTAACTCGTGATGTGCCCCACCATCATTTGAATTTAAGTATTGAAGTTGAATGTGAGTTTAATTGCAAGAATGATTGCAATTTGTTTTGTTCTTTTACGAGTGGTGCAAATATTTCTTCTCAAATTAAGAACATCTTATTGCTGAAAGGGACAAACTTTAAGGTATATAAGGAAGCCCTAGAAATTATTCTCGGCTGTATGGATTTAGATCTGACACTTTAGGTGGAGAAATACATTTCTACTCTAGAAATTCTCGATGAGGTTAAAATTGAGAAATTGGAAGACTCTAGCCGAATGTGTCTAATGATCATGAAACACTCTATTCCAGAAGCGTTTCGGGGCTCTATTTATGAGGGTCAGAGTGCAAGGAAGTTCCTTGCAGAAATACAACATTTTTTGCCAAAAATGAAAAGGTGGAGACGCGTAGCCTTTTGGCTAAACTCATCTCCATGAAATATAAAGACAAATAAAATATAAGGGAGTATATTATGGAGATGTCTAATCTCGCATCAAAACTCAAGTCACTTAAGTTAGAGCTTGATGATGACTTGCTCGTGAACTTGGTTTTGAGCTCGCTTCCTGCATAATTTGGAAAATTCAAAGTGATTTATAACACTCAGAAGGACTATGTGCAAGAGAAAGAGAGGTTGTTGAGAGATAAGACTGAAAGTGCTATTTGACTATGACCTCTCAGAATAAGAAAAGAAAGAACAATAAGAATATCGTGAAAGAGCTATTTGTGTTTTTCCTTAGAGAATGTAGAATTGTTCTACAATACACTATGCTAGGAAAACCTAACATGAAGGGTTTTGTTAAGCGATTAAATCGAACTCTTAAGTATACGGTGAGAAGTATGATTAGTCATTCTTCCTTACCTGAGTCTCTGTGGGGGGAAGCTTTAAAGACCACAATTTACATCCTTGATAGGGTGTCAAGTAAAGTAGTTAACAAAACCCCATATGAGCTTTGGACTAATAAAAGACCAAGCTTGCACATTTGGGGTTGTCTAGTTGAGGAGCGGTTTTATAGGCCGCATGAAAGAAAACTGGACTAAAAACAGTTAGCTGCTATTTTGTTAGCTATGTTCAACGCTCTCAAGCTATAAATTTTATGATCCCACTTCAAGACTTTTTTTGAGACGGGAAATGCAAGATTTCTTGAGGAAGTTGATTTTTTGTAAAGAAAGAGAACATAAGGAATGTTTTCTTTGAGGAAGAACCTGTCACTAATGCTGAACAAGTTCTTGTGCCTATTACCATTCAAAAATTAACATCAATAATAGGAGATAATGATCAAAATATTGTTCCTGACAATATTCTAGAACAAGACAACAATGAGCTTCTCCCTCAAGTACCTATACAACAAATTCAACAACCTTAAGAAGTAGAAGTGTCATTAAGGAGATCCACTAGAGAGAGGAGAAGGGCAATTCCTGGTGATTATATTGTATTTCTTCAAGAACATGAGGATGACATCGGGTTAACAGAAGATGACCCATTGAACTTCTATTAAGCCATGAAAAGTTCTAACTCTCAAAAGTGGATCGGTGCCATGAAGGATGAGATGAATTCTATGCATGATAATGACTTTTGGGATCTTGTCGAATTACCTGAAGGTGCGAAAACCATTGGTTGAAAATGGATATTAAAAACCACGAGGGATTCGAAAGGTAATATTGACAAATATAAAGCTCATCTAGTTGCTAAATGCTTCACTTAGAAAGAAGGCATTAATTATAAAGAAACCTTCTCTCCAGTATCTTCGAAGGATTCTTTTAGAATAATATTAGCACTAGTAGCTCATTTTGATTTAGAGCTACATCATATGGATGTTAAGAATGTGTTTCTAAATGGTGACATTAAAGAAACGATCCATGTGGCACAGCCAGAAAACTTTATCTCAATTGGCTCAAAGTCTATGGTATGCAAAATAAAAAAATCCATCTATGGCCTTAAACAAGCTTCCCGTCAATGGAATCACAAATTTTATCAAGCTATTACCTCATATGGTTTTGAGGCAAATAAAGATGATTGCGTGTAATATAGGTTCGATGGGAGTAAATTTATATTCCTAGTATTATATGTCGATGATATACTACTTGCTAGCAGTGATATGGGACTATTGCATGAGACCAAGAGATTTCTAACGACGAATTTCGTAATGAAAGATCTTGGGGAAGCTTCTTTTATATTAGGTATTCAGATACTGAGAGATTGCTCACAAGGTATCCTAAGGTTGTCACAAGTAAGGTATATAGATAAAGTCCTTGATAGATTTGGCATGGAAGACAGTAAACCAATGGATACCCCTATAGTTAAGGGAGACATGTTTAGTCTTGAACAGTGTCCCAAAAATGACCTTGAAAGATCCGAGATGCAAAAGATTTCTTATGCATATGTAGTAGGAGATCTAAAGTATGATCAATTTTGTACATGTCCCCACATAGCGTTTGTCGTGGGAGTTTTGAAAAGGTATTTGAGCAATTCTGTAATGCATAACTGGAAGGAAATCAAACATGTTATGCGTTACTTAAAGAGAACAAATGATTACATGTTCACTTATAAGATGTGTGAGAATTTAGAGATTATTAGGTACTCTGATTCCGATTTTTGGGTGTCTAGACAATAGACACTCCACCTCTGGATATGTGTTTATCTTGGCTGAAGGTGCTATCTCTTGGAAGTCTTCTAAACAGACGCTCATAGCTCCTTCAATCATGGTTGCAGATTTCATGCTTTGTTTTGAAACATTAGACCATTGGATATGGTTGCGGAAATTTTGTCACTGGTTTACGTATGGTTGATGGTACTAAAAGACCACTGAGAATTTGTTGCGATAGTAAGTCTGGGGTTATTTACTCCATCAATAATAGGAGTTATATAAAGTCAAAATGTATTGACATAAAGTTTTGGGTTGTTAAAGAAAGTGTTCAAAATTGACAAATTTCCATAGAACATATAGGGACATATGAGTAAGGATTTGGTACCAAAATTGCTAGCTGGTCCACTGACTAAGGATTTGGTACCTAAATTTTATCATGAGCATATTGCTCATATGAGTATTTCTCCTTAGGATACCTTAGTTCAGTCGGAGTCTATATGTTTTATGATTTACTTTGGACGTCATATATAACTTTATGCATAATAAAGTTGATGGTATATTGTTCTATTTTGAACTTGTGTATTGTAACTATTATGTTGCAAATAAAGACTTTGGATTGATCTCACTAAAGAATAAAGAAAGACCAGTTGGAAATAGACATGTTTAAGATCACATTGCATGAAATTTCCATGTCACTCGTCTATATTTGATCTATGTCATTTAGTATATTGGTATGGTGATCCTCGTGGTAACACTACACCAGAGTTGCCATTCAACAACGCGTATTTTAGATGTATAACAATGCTTTCATGCGCTTTCTGTTTGACCGCAGTAGTATATGATCATCATTAACAACGCTTCACAAACGTTGTTGTATTGATTATATACCACAACATAACACATAAAAGCGATGTCATATAGTGCATCAATACAACATCACCTCGTCCACAAAGCCTTGTCATATAGTGGATCAATACAACAACGCATCGTCCATAAAGCGCTGTCATATAGTCTTAAATAAACAACGCATTTTATAGGTCTTATTAACAATGCTTGTTGTTGCGCTAGTGAAGTTCATATATTTAACAGCGCAATAATAGAAAAGCGTTGTTGTATTATTCATAAATTTTCTCAAACAACACCTTAATACAGCATCGCATCATATGCATAGCGCTGTTGTATTAATAATTTACCACATTGCTTTCTATAAAAAGTGTTGTTGTAGTTATCCTTTAACTACAGAGCATGCCAGGGCTTCCCCTAGATTTCGCAAGTTTGTTTTATTAAATATCAATACAAAACAAAATACAAACAATGAAGATCATGCCAATCATGTTTTGACAGAGTACATAATTATAAATAAAATAATTACACAAATTACAAAGAAACAATATTATACAAATTACAAACAATCAAAATTATACAAAGACTACTTGCATCTATTTTTTCCTTTTCTTTGATTGTTTTTGTCTTTTAGGGCCATCCTTGTCTGGAGGAGCATATTGATTTACCCAAAGCCCTTCATCGTGATCATCTCTTGTATATAAATCATCATCCATAGTTGGTCCGCTCTCACACGATTTATATGTCCTAAAAAATGATCATCTTCATCAATATATTCATATTCTTGGTCATCAATATTATTGACGATTATTTTGTTAGTTAAAATAACAATGAACCATTTCATATGAGCTGAGTCACTAACATAGAATACTTGTTTGAGCTTGTGATGCTAGAATAAATGGCTCATCTCTATATCTTGGCCTATTAAGATCCACTTGCATGAACCCTAACTCATTAACTCGGAAGTCATTGTTGTTATCAACCCACATACAATAAAAAATTGGCATCCTAAACATTGTGTAATCCAATTCCCATATACGTTCAATCACTCCAAAGTATGACATTTTCGCATATATTGCGTTTCTTTTTTTTGCACTTGACATGTGTAAAGTTCGAGCAACAAGAGTCACACCACTATTTTGTATTTTACTTTGATCATCTTGTTTTTTCGTATAAAAGGTGAACCCATTAATCAGGTAGCCAGTGTAGGATAAGACATGAAGGCTTGGACCATTGGCTAACCATTTCAATCTTTCAGAAACTGAATGTGCATTTATATTCAACTCCTCATCAATGTGATTTTTTAGCCAATTT
>NC_032025.1:14478060-14571204 GCF_001865875.1 Lupinus angustifolius | reverse complement strand
GTGGGAAATACATTTCAAGCTCATACAAAGTCAAAATAATTTGTCTTTGTAATATAGGTAATTTCCCAGGGTCAATCACTTTGCTACAAATTGTGCCTTGAAGAAGAAGCATAACCTAGTTATGGTTCCTCGAAATGTTTTAGGTAGAATTGACCATATTCCAATAGACAAGAAATAGTGCATAAGTACATGACAATCACGAGACTTAAGACCTTTTAACTTGAGATATTTCATTGATACGAGGTTCTGAATGTTGGAAGAGTACCCTTCTGGAACTTTTACACCATGAATAAATTTACAAAATTCCATTTTCTCTTTCCTCGACAAAGTATAAGTTGTTGGAGGTAGAAATGTACATTTTCCCTTCATTATCGGCCCCAATTCCTTTTTTATTCCCATACTAACCAACCCAATTCTTTTCTTATTCCCATACTAACCAACTCCAACCTTGCATTCAAGCCATCTTTGGTCTTATCAGGGATATTGAGTAAGGTACTGAGGAGAAACACATTTTTTTCAATATGCATAACATCGAGGAAATATCTTACATATAATAAACTCGAATATGGCATTTCAAAGAAGATTGACCTTTTCTTCCACCCACTTGTAACAATTTCTTTTGCAAAAGGTTTACCAAAGTTAGTATTCAAACCCTTTAGCTTTTGAAATAATTGGTCACTTGTCAACGTCAAAGGAGCACGACCTTCTTCATTGTTTCCATCAAATGCTTTTCTCCATCGTCGATAGTGATGATCTGAAGGCAAAAATCTACGATGGCCAAGGAAGACATTTTTCTTATAGTGTTCCAACCTCATTGAATGAGTATTGTCTTCACATACAGGACATGCAAAATGTCCTTATGTACTATATCCAGACAAATTACCATATGCAGGGAAATTACTGATTGTGCCGAACAACAAAACCCTCAAGTTGAAGCTTACTTCCCTATACACATCATATAAATTTATGCATGTCTCCCACATTTTCTTTAAGTCTTCAATTAATGGAGCCAAATATATGTCTCTGTCATTTCCTGGCTGTTTAGGTCCAGAAATTAACATAGATAACATCACATATTTGCGCATCATGCATAGAGATGGAGGTAGGTTGTATATCACCAACATCATTGGCCATGTACTGTGGGAGCAATTTTGAACACTATGTGGGTTAATTCCATCCGTTGATAATGCAAGACATATATTTCTTGATTCTTGACCAAAACTAGAATAGTCGTGATCAATTTTTCTCCATTGAGGAGAATCTACAGGATCCCGAAGCTTGCCATCTTTATTCCTTTCTTCATCATGCCATGTCAACTTCTTTGCATCTTCGGCATTGTTAAACATACGCTTGAATCTTGATTTGATGGGAAAATACCATACAACCTTTTTAGGAATTCAGTCTTCCTTCATATAGCATGATGCATTACATTTAGGACAAAACTTTAGTGAAGCATACTCATTAAAGAATAAGATGCAATCATTTTCACAAGCATGTATCCTTGTATAGTCCATGCCTACAGAGCGTAACGTTTGTTTTGCATCATAGGTTCGAGAAGGGATCACATTATCTTCCAGCAACATATCCTTCAGAAGTGCAAGCATGTCGGTGAAACTCTTATCAGTCCATACATTAACAGATTTCAACTTAGACAACCTTGATACTGCTGCCAATCTTGTGTATTTAGTACAACCATCATATAATGGTTTCTCAACATCACTTATTAACCGCTGAAACATCTCAAGACAATCCTAAAGATCCTCTTCGACAACGTTTGCCATTTCCTCGAAACAATCGTCCTCATATGCATTTGTATAGTTGTCTTTCATATACATCTCATCATCATAATCCATAGCGCCTCTCGTCTCACCATGTCTTGTCCAACATGTGTAACTTTGATCAATACCATGACACACTAAATGACCTTTTAACTCATTTGGAGTAATTCGGTTTGAGTAACAACATCTGAAGCAAGGACATACAATTCTATTTAGGGTTTTCAGCATTCTCAATTGCAAACCTAACAAATGATTTCACTCCTTCTCCATACTCCTTCATCAATCGATTGACACTCATGCATTTTCGATCCATTTTCTATTAACAAAAAATATAATGAGCATAAATCCCTAAAGCTTGGAGTTAAGCTCACCAAGCAGAACAAATACATTATTATGTAATTAAGAATGGGGGAACCCTAACTCATAATGTAAGCTAAATGAGTCGAAAATCGGAAACCCCAACTCAATACAAGCTAAATATAATGTAATTAAAAAGGCAAATAACTATAAGAAAAACTCACTTTCAATTCGGTGTTGAATGCATGAATGATGATTTTGAGGATAAATGAGTGAAGGATTTTTGAAATTGGTGTTGAAGGATTTTCAAAATCGGTGTGGAATGATTTTCGTGTTGAATGTGTGAATGATTTTTGGTGTTGAATGAGGTTGAATGATTTTCGAGATCGATTTTGAGAGTAAATGCGTTTCACTGCTGAGTAAATGAGTGTTGGGATTACCGATGAATGTGTGAGAATGCGGGAACATTTTAATTTTTTAAGGTCTGATAGTATCTTCAACCACGCATGATGACGAAGGTGCTGTCAATGATATCTAATCAACAAGGCAACCTAAACGAAACGCTGTAGAAAAACTCCACATTCAAATATGAAGGTAAGTGTTCCACAACGCAATCTTAAGGAAACACTGTAGAAGATATACTAATTGTTTTACTAATTCATTTTTTTAATCAAATTCAAGTTAGTAATGACGTTATGACATTCGATTAATGACAATTAATTAAATATATAGAACAATTAATAACATTCAAACAATTAATCGATTAAGCACTATGTTAAGCGATTAAGTGCAGAGAAATACTTTTGATCATATCAACAATGCTTCTTACTGTATGCATTGTTGTATAGCTAAAACAGAATGAACGAGAGATAAGTATTCAACAACGCTTTTTTGTTCATGTGATGTTGAATTCAACGAAAGCAACAACACTTTTTTGAGAATGCGCTGTTGAATTCAACGTAATCAACAACGCATTGTTAAAAAAAACGATGATGTATGGGTATAACAACAGCGCAATCATACTAAAGCGCTGTCGAAGACCATTATTCCTAATTCTACAAAGTTACGCACACAACAGAAAATATCCTAATGCACACAGAAATAGAACATAACAACAAAATGAATGCATACAAAAACACAAAATGACAACTATATGAACACAACTGAATTTCAATTGAATTTATATATTGAACATTAATTACACTGTTTACATAAACATATAGTACATAGACCAAATCATATACATTATATTGAACATTATTTGAATTCCCTAAGTACAATCTATGCAAAACTAATCTACTATACCTATCATTTGAAAACTAAACTAAGTACAAACTTTGACCATTGTTCTCTAATCTGGTTGACTTGGTCATCTGTATATGATTTGCTAACAAACTTGATTTCATTAGTTGGCCAGTGTTGAATGATCTCCTTCATAAATTTCAGCATGTAATAGCCCGAATCTACCTTTTTTGTTTGGCAATGGGTCTACAATTAAAATGAAGTAAACATTTAAGTATAACATTAGTTGGCCATTACACATATAATTGTTTGGTGATTTGTGGCAATACCTGTATACGAGTCCACTTGATTTTGTTGAGATTTGGTAACTTATTTCTACCACGATTATTCAATTTGTAAACTTTCACTACACTAAACAATAGAAATGTATTTAATTAATAAACAACTAGGAAAGTGAAAGTGTAACTAAAAGTTTAAATGAGTAGTCCACTTACTTAGAAAACATCTCTTTCATAGTGGCGTAGTTGTTCATATCACCATGTGCCAATGAGTCAAAGTAATATATATATCTTCATTGACCCGATTGATGGAAACCAAAACCCAATGTTGCCTAACAAAACATATGTACATGGTTAGGAAATTTTAAGCACATCAAAATGCTCACCCGATATTAAAAGGTGCAAGAAATAAATCTGCATCTTCTTTATGATGGATGAGATTATTTGTAATTCGTTCTGTTTTTTTCACCAATCTCATTTTGTTCGTGCGATATCAAAGCGGTAAGGTGTGGGATATGAACATCACATTTTTCTTATTTACCTTAATAAAATTTTCATACAAGTACCTAATATATATAACACAAATGTTAGTTAATTATAACACACCGTCATGCAAAAGTGAGAAGTTAAGAAAACATAATTTACCTCATATATATACATACAACACTTGCACTTATACAATCACGTTTATATACAACCCAGACTTCACTCCTACCAATGTATTCATCAACATTATCCCCGTAGACTTCCTTGAAAATTGATATAATTATCATATCATCTCCCATCTTCTTTATATGCTCCATCAACTAAGTACAATAGTTGATAGTCTTCTTGGAGCTCACATCCCCAGTAGATGGCTTTGAGCTCAGATCCCCACAAACAATGAATATCATGCCAATTATATTTTGACAGAGTACATAATTACAAATAAAAAAATTACAAAAATTACAAATACATTAAACAATATTATACAAATTATAAACAATCATATATATAATATGAGTGAGCATAAGGTGAAAAATCATACCTTAGGAGGAATTACTTGAATAGGGTCTACTGGTCAAGCCACAAAAGTGCCTATAGCCCCTCCAACTGTGAAGATATCCTCATCAAGAGGAACTGGCAGCAACACATTATCATCGATTGCAATGTCAATCGAGACCTTCACATGAGACACGTGCATTATGTAGCATAGCATCAACCAACTTTTGCACTTTCCCAACACCCACTACTCGGGTAGTTGGGGTATCCTGGAAAAGTTTGCAAGAACTGATTCCTTGTACGTAAGTTAAAACATATAATTAGTTAACGACTACATTAAAATAAGTTAACTAAATTACCTCAGGAATGAGAATCGGAATGAGAATGTTGTAAGGTGCAGATGTAGTGCAACTCTCAGTGACGGTTGAAGGAACAATGCCAACATTACTAGCTAGTCCTTGCCACTCAGCTTCCTTCGCCTTCATTGACTACTCAAATTCGTTGAACCGTTGCATGAGGCCGTCAAGTTGATTTTGAACCTGACTCATTTGGGAATATGTTGCATGCTTGGTAGATAGGCAGTCCTAGTGCCTTGTCAAGTATTATGCGACTATCCGGGTTTGCCTCCTTTTCTTTTAAGGCAACCTGGAAAATCAAAAAAAACATTATGTTAATTAATCACATTTTGATAAATAAAGTATGGAACGTAAGTATAATTAAAAAATGAGCACTAACAACATGTCTTGCTGCTTCTTGAACTTCCTCATTGTCAATGACACCATCCTTGTTCTTATGGGCACCCACCCATAGATCTACTCCATGTGGAGTCATAGGTGTATCGCTTTTGTTCTCCAACTAACAAAACATAACCAATAATGTACAATTCTTTCCTCGATTCCTCTATACCCCGCTCGAGAAGCTCAGTATGGATATAAAGACTTGGATACCCTCTTGCGTTTTTCATTACTTAATTTCTGAAACAATAAACAACATTAATATCAACAATCATATACAAAAGTCAATACAAAGAATACGATTTTACCAAGAACGACTCGTCTTGTGTGTGTAGGATGACAAAAGTCTTTCAATCCTCTTCATCAACGATATTTGCATGTTTAGTTGGTGGTTTTAGGTTGACATTGCTATCAGCATCTCTGAGTAATCCTTATGCTCCTCACCAACATGAAAAGTTGCCTGATATAAGAACACATATACACTATATATTGTATGCAAAAACATGCATATACGTACATTGCATGAAAATTTAACACATATACGTACATTGCATGAAAATTTAACACATATACGTACATTGCATGAAAACACAAAAACACAAAATCTGAAAAAATAAACTTACTGTTATTTCATTCCAAATACGTTCTTTCACGGTATTCCCTACATGACTCCATATATTAAAGGTTAGATTCACATTTTATCTAAAAACAACACCAATGTAGCTTACCAATACATTGCCATCCTTTGAGTTTAATGGTAGGCCTTTACATTACCTCAGGAATGAGAATCGGAATGAGAATGTTGTAAGGTGCAGATGTAGTGCAACTCTCAGTGACGGTTGAAGGAACAATGCCAACATTACTAGCTAGTCCTTGCCACTCAGCTTCCTTCGCCTTCATTGACTACTCAAATTCGTTGAACCGTTGCATGAGGCCGTCAAGTTGATTTTGAACCTGACTCATTTGGGAATATGTTGCATGCTTTGGATGGGGTACAAATGACTACTGGCTAACCTCAAATCCTGCACCTTAGATACGACCAGGGTAGATAGGCAATCCTAGTGCCTTGTCAAGTCAATTTCATGGAAGTCATTCCACATGGAGGTCGTTTTTTAGCAACGATTTGCTTTTCTTGTGGAGTCGGTGAAGCTTCGTCACCACTATGAGATACATGATCACCACTTTGGGAAGCTATTGATGAAGTTTTTCAGTTTATGAGAGTATGAGGATTTATGAGAGCATTAGTGTTTGTTGAGAGTGAGGATTTCTTTTCGAGTAAGTTTGAGAGCATTTAGGAAACGATTCATGTTTTAGATATTTAAACTGTAGTAACCATTTAACAATGCATATTAATGATAGCGTTGTTGTATTGACCTCTTCATCAGCGTATATTAACAGCAGCGATGTTGTATTGACTTCTTCATCAACGCATATTAACAGTAGCGTTGTTGTATTGACATCTTCAACAACACATATTAACAATTGTACTATTTTTGTGTATCCAACTATACACTACTCATTTTATGAACACGACCTCTTCCACAACGCATATTTAACATAGCGTTATTGTATCAACATCTTCAACAGCGCATATTAAGAATTGCCTTGTTGTTGCATATCCAACTGTTTACTACTTATTTTTGTTAACACATCAACAGCGCTACCGAGATGTAGCGTTATTGAATAGAATCTAATTGACAACTCTATCTGAATTATGCACTGTTGAATATAATCTACTTGACAGCGTAGTTGTAATTATGTGTTGTTAAGCTGAACTCATTTTTCAAATTAACAGCGTATTCATAGTTATGCGCTGTTAAATTAACATTTTACATAACTGAAAAATATTTATACAACATAAATTTACGTAAATTAACATGAAGTTGACATGGTGTAGATTATTACTGTATAATTGCGTTTATTAATATGAAACTGGAAAAAATATTAAACATTATATTTTTTTAATTTGTTTTTGTATTTATTAAGTATTGATAATTTGTTTATTGTGTTTATTAATAAGGAACAATGCAAAAGTATTGAAGAGAATAATCATCCAAATAATTAACAAAAAATAGAAATTAACGTCCAAAATAATTGTTTTATTATTCATTCAGAGAGGAAAAATACATTATAATAAATTAAATGTTTTGGTACATGTGAATATAATGAACTAAAAGATTTGACAAATGGAGAATACAATGAAAATGATTTCAATGAAGGAAATAATTTTTTCCTCGACTCCTGTATACAAAACTTCATTGATCTGAGACCATTTTGAAAAATGAAAGAGCTGAATGAATTAAATAATTCATTGATTTGGGTCCTTTTTTCTTCTACACAAATCTTGTATAACATTTCATTGATTTCCTTTTAAAATTTGGGTCCTTCTACCATGAAGGAAATCAATGAACTTCAGAAATTGCTGTAGATGATGAAGAAAAATAAGTCATTGATCTCCTTTTTCCTTTTGTTTTGGTTCAATTGAAAGAGATCAATGAACTAAATCTTCATCTCATGCAAATCTTGTATAATAGCCACTTTCCTTCTGAAATCTGGGACCGTTTTGAAAATTGAAAGAGATCAATGAACTAAATAATTCATTGATCCCCTTTTCCTTTTATTTCCTTTCAATTGCAAATGAAAGAGTTCAATAAACTAAATCTTCATCTCATGCAAATCTTGTATGACAGCCACCTTCCTTCTGAAATCTCGATCCTTTTGCAAAATCAAAAGTTGTTAAAGACCTATTTGACATGATTCTGAAACAAAAACACAATTTTTTCCTCGACAACTCTATACAAATCTGGGTGTTTTTAGAAATACATACTCATGAACATACTCTTGGGCTCTTAGCTTACTCATATCTTCATGAACATACTCTTATAGAAGTACATACTCTTAGGCTCTTAGCTTACTGATGAAATAGAACATTGAGTTAACCACAATATTTATAGATGAGCAACCATTAATATTTCAACAAACGAAGAGACGCATAACTATTCAACCATTAATTTCTCGGACGCTTAAAAAGTCGTCAAACATCAACATCGCACAATTAAGCAAGAACAGTTACTATGTCATCTTCAACAACGCTTCCTTAAATATACATTGTTGCATATATTCACATCAATAACACTTTCTATCAAATATGCTGTTAAAAATAAATCATTCAAGTCAGCGCTAACGTTACTGATGTTCAATAGCGCATTGTCAACAATGCGTTGTTGAAGTTACACAAATTGACAATGCCTGCTTTATTATACGTTGTTGATGTTCTTCTGCCTCATTTTCAACAGGATCGTTAAAATTGTGTTGTTGAATGACCGCTGTTTATTACGATATCTGGCGTAGTGTAAAATCACGTTTGAATGTGATGAAGGTCGTAGTGGTTTCATAGTTGATATATGAGATGGACCAGATTGTATAAAGGAGAAGTCTAAATATAAATAGCATATAGATGCGCGCCTAGAGTTAACATAGAAGGAACAATTATGGTCCACAATACATCAAATCATAAATAGTTTTCACATCTCCTCATTAGAGAGAAAACTAAGGTCCCAAAAGGAATTAATGATATGATTGAGGAAGGCCATCATACCAAAACTCTCTCAAAAGGTATATCAAAGGAGTAGATCAGAGAACATGTATTCATGGATTCAGGTATGACTTTGTATCCTTGTTTTATATTATGTGTGAGAATCATGTGATTCAAGATCCTATGATTGGTATTTCACCAATCATCAGAAAATATCTAACAATTATTCCTTATGGATCATATTTTCTCTACCACAAAAGTGTATATTACATGTGATACTTGGTTTGGTTGTGGAAAAAAAATACTTAATTATTAATTTTATTAATTAAATAGATTTTTTCCAACCCATTACAACATATAATACATTTGTTGGCATACTTTTACAGACAAAAAATGCTCCATTTTGTCGAGGTAAAAAACAAGATATATTGATAGTAAAAGAAAGATTTATTGGGTTAAATGATATAAGGTGCGCAATCCTAATCTTATGGGTGGGCTAGGGGTTAAAAATATCCACCTTTTCAATCTTGCTCATCTTGGGAAATGAAATTGGCGTCTCGTCACTAAGAGATAGTTTTTGGTGCAAAATGATGAGTTCTAAGTATGTTTAGGATTTTGCTAATTCTTCGTGCGTTGGGTTTAGGTCTTCCCTTCTAAATAAATTTGAATGGGTCAGGGATTTAGGTAACCTTTATCTTAGGGGTACCAATAACAATCATTGGTTCTGGCATGATATCGTTTGTCGTTTTGGAGATTGGAATTCGACTAGTTTCTGGCATGATAACTAGATTGGTCCTACCAACTTGTCCTCTAGGTTTATGAGACATTATTCTCTTAGTCTGTATTAGAATGGTTATGTTAATTAGTTAGGAAATCGGTCGGGGGAACTTGGATTTGGAACTTAACTTGGAGACGTCAACATTTTAATTGGGAACTTGAACCGACTAATACTTTTTTGCAGGGACTTCAACAAGTCGAGTTGCAGGAAAAAAAACCTGATTCTTGGGAATGGAGCCATGATAAGTCCAAGCAATACTCGGTTAGATCCGCTTACAACATTCTAGCTTAGTATAATCACCAACAAGCTCCCAACAACAATCATTTTCATCTCCTTTGGCAATCAAGACAAACTTTCAACTAGGGACACTCTAATCAAGAGGGGGTATCTTTAGCTCACGAAGGAGATCCCTTATGCCCCTTTTGCGACAAGTATCCAGAAACTACTGAATATATTTTCTCTTCACGCAGTCTCACTTATCCAGTTGGATAGCTACTCTTTAATTGGTTGAGCATCAGGATTGTTCTTCCTCTTCAACTCATACATCATTTCACTATTCATATGGGCATGATATCTCACATGCATTGTTCGAAATTTTGGAGTGTCATATGGTTGACCATTATTTGGCTCTCTAGGAATGGCTTTATTTTTAACTTTGTTAAACACTCTTTACAGCAAATTCTTATATCTGCAATGATTAAATATTAACTTTGGATCAATGGATAGAGAGGCAAATATTCTTTTAATTATTAAAATTGGATTTCTAAACCATTAGTATGTCTTAACATCGATTTACAATTGTTTCTGGTCTACTACCACTTTAATAATATGTCTTTTCCTTTTTCCCATAATAAGTACACGTGTAATTTTTCATATATGACACTGCACAATTTTAAAGTAAATTAAGTGAAGAATTAAAAATTATATCACATTGACTTAACATGATTATTACTTTATAACGATTTGATACCATTGCATGCCGTAGTAGTGGACGTGTATATATTCCAATGGTGTTGTGATTTTCGTGGAGACTGAATCGTTACATCCACAAGGAATAAACTTCGATACGTTCTGAAGAAGGATGATGACAATGGAGACATGAGGCACAATAAGAGTCACTTTTTCTTGATTAAGTGCAACAATATGATATATGACTGGATTTTGGGACCATGGAATGGTCACCAGGAATATGATCTAAATGGAATCTTAACTTTCACAATTACTTTCTTTTGCTTAAATAGTATGATCTGATAGCCATCCTCAATCTTTTCCATAAGATTACTCTAGATTCTCTATTAGTAATAAGGGTTACTCGTGACATTTTCTAGGTCATATATGTAACAAAGATGATGACACTTATAAAATAAGTAAAATTTGTAGGTTAAAATTAAATGAAAATCAGAATTTAAAGCAAAATATACGTGCAAAAAATGAGATCCATTATATATATAAAAATTTAATTTTGTAAAATAATTTACAATAACATTTCAACAAAATAAAGGTCTCGTGAAAATTGTGCGAACATGACATATTTTCATTTTTTGTTCAATTATTATTATTACTTATTGAGACTTGAGACATATATATTTTATTTTTATTTTTTGGTCACATTTTTAATGTGTCTTGAGTGATTTCATGTTTTGTCCACACAGGTGGACGTTGTTTTTAATTCTACCTCAATTATGATAATATAATAATAATAATAATAATAACTATAATAAAAAATATTGAACAAATTAATAAGTGAAAGTGTAATAATTAAAAAATGTAAGAGTGACTTGTCTAAAAATAATAATTTTTTTATATAAGAATAAAATATGTGAAATTAGAAGTTAATTGTAACACACTTGTCCCACATGCATCAGATCAGCTCTGTCAATATTCTTGCAAACTAAACTGGTATCACATGACCAAATAGAATCATAAAAAATATAATGTTATATATATATATATAGTAACTCATTGGACAACACGGGTTATCTTGAGAAATGAAAATTTAAAATGAATCATTAAATTTTATTTGAATAATTAAGATTAAAAAATATATAGCTACTATAAGAATTATAAAGTTATAATAATCCATACACAATTAGATTAGGTATATTATTTATTAAGAATGAAATATTAGAATTAGTTGATTATAAGACTTTCACAAGTGGTTTTGCAAGTAGAGTTACAAAAAAATAGTGGAAAATGCATTAAACTTTTTTAAACTTTTTGTTTTTGGAAGTAATTATTATGAAGTATTTTTTTCTCCTTAATTAGCCCTTAAACATTATTAATTGGTCAAATTGGTTAGTGTATAAAGATATTGTTCAATTTCTAATAGGTCAACAAGGAAACAACTTCAACCAGACTCACAATAATAGCAACGCAATAATTTAGGTTAGCGAGCATTGACAACTAAAGGAAAATGCTGTCAAAATACAATTTGACTGAGAATAATAGGATAAGTAAATTTCAGATCTAAAAGTAATACAGTCTGAAGCACATAGGGTTTGAGAAGAGCCAAACCTAGAACGATAAACACAAGTTTGTAAATACCAACCTAATAGATAAACTCTGGAATCCACAAGAAAGAGAAAACTCTCAAAATTTATTAATGAAAATAATATGTTGATCATGATTACATCCTCAAAAGTGTTTAATACTAGAGAAAAGATACTAAAAGAATGAAAATATATTGAAAAGTTAATTAAGAGATAATGAAAAGATAATTCCTACAAATATTAAAATTTTGTTCATTTCCCACGAGCGACTTCGTCTTCGATATGCACAATCAACCTTCCTACATCAATTTCATCCACCTCCGAAAAACTCGACGCCGAGTTCTATTCTTGATAAAGAACCTCATGTGCTTGATACTCATGAATGCCAACAACATTGAAAGTAATGGATATATTCATGGAATCTGGAAGAGCTAACACATAGGCATTATCATTGATATTTCGAGTCACCTTGAACAGACTATACTTGCGTTCCTGCAGCTTGTTGTAAGTACCTATTGGAAACCTCCTATAGAAAGTGGTCAAACCATGAGAACTGCGTATCTCAGTCACTAACTTAGGTGTAGGCCAATTCCTAATAGCGCTCACCTTATTTTCATTTTCATGTTCAGAACACAAAGCATATGAATCAACAATTTGCACTTTGGGACCATTATTGATGGTAGATTGTAGTAACAAAGACAAAAATTGATAGAAGACTCCAAGGGTTTCTGAAATAGAGTATGAAAAACTCCTACTTCATTAGGTGAATTGAAAATGAATAGATCGGGGGGATTGTGATCGGGAATTAAACCATCGCAATCACATTCTGGACATTCACTCTCTAGATCAATCTGACAAGTTCTATGAAGAAGGACTTCACCCTCAACTACATCTGTTTCGTAGCCTTCTTCCTGAATATAGGTGACATATGACGATGCCTTACCACACAACTTCAAAGGACTATTAGCCTCGTCAACATAAAGTGTTGGATCATAGCTAGGGCTACCACAATTATAATTTAAGGGCTGTGGTAGCTTGATTGCAGCATTGCTTATAGAAATCTCTAGATATGTATTTTCCTATATTTCACTCAAGTTATTATGCAAAAGAGTTGAATCTGTAAGAGCCTCTTCATTTGAATATATTTTATTTACATCTTCAGATGAATCCTTAGGTTTTGATATTCACAAAGAGATATGTTTGTTATGAATCTGGATTCCTTGAGGGAACTGACAAGTAGTGATATGAAAACGAATGGAGGCGATGAAAAGGTTAGTGAGTTGAAAGTCTGAGTAATGGGAAGAGCCTTAACAGGCTTGATAGGAGATAAGTTGTTGATAAAGTTGAACATAGGTGAATGTCGGGAGTCATAATTATACTGCCAACTTTACTCACCATCCATCTCTTCCACAATAACATCGTGATTATTGTTTCCATTTCGCATAACCCTATGCGATTTTCCTCTCCTTTTTCTTTGTTGGTACCTGTTGTTGGCGTTGTCCATGACCTGATTTAAAGTTGCCCACTATTTAGTAAGAACAGTTAGAGCCGTTGTAAAACCTTGAAGATGTGCTCTGGTCACCGGTTGATCTCCCATGATTGTTCAAGCTAAAAAAATAAGTAGAAGAAAACCTGCTCTAATGCTACTTGATGCAATTAGAAGCATAGAGGGTTTGACAAGTGCCAAACCTAGAATGATAAACACAAGTTTTCAAGCACAAACCTCATAGATATACTCTAGAATCCACTAGAAAGAGAAAAGTCTCAAATTTTATTAATTAAAATAATATATTGACCATGATTACATCACAAAAGTGTTTAAATACTAAAGAAAAGATACTAATGAAAATATAATGAAAAGATAATGAAAATATAATGAAAAGATACTAAAAAGATAATGAAAAATATTGAAAATATAATTGCTAAAAATATTAAAATGGTGTTTCTTTCCTACGAACGACTTCATCTTCGATACGAGCAACCAATCTTCGTACATCAAATCTGCTGTCAAAATACAATTTGATTGAGAATAATAGGATAAGTAAATTTCAGACTTAAAAATAGTTAATATAGTAATATTTATTTATATAAAATAAAATAATAATGATCTAATAGTCGGGATTAAAACAAATGTGTATGTTAAAAAAATTAATTGTTATGAATTTAACATTATCTTTATGCAAGAACCAATGTTACCAACAATTAAAGTCTAAGACATAATTAGGGAGAAAAAATAGTTCATGATAATTACTTACCAAAGACATAAAATTTAGGTTATTTTTATATATTTTTCCGAGAAAAGTATAATGAAAATTGATTAGTTATATTGGGTTAGACTCTAAATATAAATTCCGTCTAGGACTCCATAATTTATAGATACAAATTTTCTTATACTCAATTTTCGTTGTCAAAAATATTTCAAAGGTGTTGGTGTGAGTTGTAAATGAAAAAATTTCAATTATAAAAGTAAGATGAATTAAATTTTAAGGTTCCTTAAAGTAACAATGAATAATTAAATATGTATATGTATAAATAAGGATGCAGAGGGGTGTATTAAAACAATAATTTCTTCCTTAACTCCCCTGGCCTAAAGATGTTGTTGTGGATTATAGAATTACTTGGATTAGATGTTTTGGGATTTTTTTGCATTTTTGGAATATTGATTTCTTTGAGTTAATTGTAAGGAGTTCGGATATCTAATATCGAGGAAGGAAGACACCAGTTGGAAGGTTAGTTTTGACAGATGTATACTACTTATCAAAACTCAGTTATGAACTCATATAGAGAGCTCTCTTAGTAAATATCAATGGGAAGTTTTAGATGTAGATCTTTGGGAGGAGGTAGGAGATAAAGCAATAAATGGGGAGAACAAGGAGGAAGTAATTTAATGTTCTCTCATTTCGAATTCGATATCTTTGGAGTTTGAAGGTTTGTTAGAGAACTCTTTTGTTTGTGTGTCTGAAATGGTGTTAGTAGAAGATCCATCAGAAAAGCTTGAATATGGAGGAATTGGGGCAAAGGACGAGAGGCCTGAGGGGAATCTAGTTTGCTCTAATGAAATTCGTGCAAGAGTTATTCCTAATCCACGAAATCAGAATTCTCTTTTAAGGGGAGTTAATGTGAACGGTGGGGATCATGAATTACAAGGAGTGAATTCAGCTACGATTAATTCCAATGGTGATTTGGAATTCACTCCACAAATTTTTGGGCACGTGTACACGATATGTTAATGGAAAGGATGTTGTTGCAATAAATTGCATTAAATGTGGTCAATTAACCCTTAGTAATAAAGGGACACTCATTCTAGGTATTGGAGGGGAAGATTTTGCAGTCCAATATTAGAGAGGATGAAATAAAGTTATTCACTAGAATTAATGAAGGATGATAAGAAATCATTTGAGAGCATAGTATTCAAAACAAATCAAATGGATCTCGGGTAAATTTAAGGCCCTCTATGGTTGAGGACTTCCTTTTTGTTCCTTTGGGCTCTGAACTGTCCTCATGTCGAAACATGCATTCTCCATATCCTTTGTCCTCACTAGTCACCCAAAATGCTTCTCTCCCCTTCGAGAAAACTGTCCAAAACCATTGGAGGAAGAGACAAAATTGATGGGTATGTTGGAGGTGAATAAAGTAATCGGTGATGATAAGGAAGACGATTTTATCCCATCTTCTAATATGTAGGTTTCTCATTCAAATTCTAAGAAATGGGATCCTTTCCCTCGTTGGCTTATTTCCGAAACTGTTTTGCTTGGGAGATCAGGACCAACGTTAATAGAAAAAGAGAAAAGGACGACTTCGAAGGTTGTTAAAAAGATGGGGAAAAAACATGTACATATGGACTAAAATAATTTCTATATTGACCTTGGTGATGTCCCTCTAAACAAAATTAGTGCCGCGATTTCTTTGCACTAAACCAATGCTGGCTCACTACAATGTCAACATGAAGTTAACACCTCAAAACCTTCTTCTTGTTGATGCAAACCTCCGTGAGTGGTTGGGTTTTCTATATGATTGTTATTGCCTGAAACTCGATTTGACTTGCGAAATGTAATTTTATATGCCATGTCCACGTTTTTATGTATTGATTAACTATTTGGCCTCATGTGTATGGCATAATTAGGAATATGGTGTATGTGCTTGGGCTAAGTGTATGGGTAAGGTTGTTTATGGGTTAGGTAAAGTATTCATAGTTTAGGTGTTTCGTTTGTGTATGGTCACTGTTTTGAGTGGAAGGTTAAGGAAATATGGTTAAGGAATGAAATGATGGAGGTACCATAAGCCAAGTATCTTGGTAAGCATATGAGGTTCGCCACAAGGAAGGATCCTTAAAAATAACAAGGGTAAGGCGCCACATAATGGTGATAAGCCTTTGAACGCCACAAACAAGGAACATTTGATAATTTCTTTTGAACGCCACAAGCACAAAATGTCCTTGATAAGTCCTAGGTCTTGGCTCGGCTAAGGATTTTAGGAGACACACTCAACTAAAAATAATTCTCAATATTTTTCAACTTGTTTATTCATGGATGAAAAGCTCATACAAATAGTTTGTGGTTGGCCCAAAAATGGCTCCACGAGTTAAGCAACTTAAAAATGCATAAGAAAACCAACTTAACATTTAATGACTAGATTCAATGAATCTCCTAACATCATACAATTTTACCACTTGGTTTGCACTTGAAATTTGAATTTCCATGCCTAACATGAAGCTTGAACACACCTAGAATCTCTTCTCCATGGTTGGTAAAAGTTTCAACCCAATTTGAACACTCCCATAAGCTCCCACACGGCTAAAGTCTCTCCCACATGGGTGGTACGATTTTGAATTCAAATTTGAACACTCTCTCAAGCTCCCACACGGCTAAAATCTCTCTCACATATATAGTAAGAGTTTGAATGCAATTTGTGAAGTTCCACACGGCTAGAATCTCTCCCACATGGGTGGTAAGAGTTTGATTTCAATTTTGAACACTTGCGCAACATCCCACACATGTAATCACACCTACCTTATCTCTCCCACATGGGTGGTAAGAGTTTGAATCTTAATTGAACATTTCCATAAGCTTCACACACACCTAGTACATGGTGGATATCACCATTTGGCCATTAAGTGCCATAATTCAAGAAAATTACATGAAATGTTCCCCTAAGCCAAAACTACATGATTTATTGGCATAAATAAAAATAATAACAAAATTACAAAAATGTCCTAAACTACCCATAAGAGAAACTTCTCACTTTACTAAAAAATAACTAAAAATTCCATATTTTCCCTCCACGAACATGGACTCTAAGTGGTTCTTCTACTTCTATGATTATCCTCCAAAAATCCTAGGTTACCCCCCGCCCCCTTGGCTCACATCACTCGTCCCTTGGAGGGTATTAAAATAACTGATGAGAGGGTTCAATTGAAATATCAACAGAAAGCTATTGAAATGTGGAGGATTGGGGAAAGGATTAGTCTAAGTGAGAAAGGGAATAATGATGAAATTATTAAGAACTTGTCAGTTTTGGAGGAAAGAGATCAAAGGCAGTTCGAATAAGCTAGAGGGAGTACATCAATGGTTGGATTAGAATCATAACCATTAATATAAGAGGTTTAGGTAGACGATTAAAAAAGGTGATCATAGACTTAGTCAGAAAGTTTAAACCAGAGTTCATTTGTAAACTAGAGGAAGGTAACTCTCAACGTATTCTGAGCATTTGGAATAAGGATAACTTTGTTTCTGGAGTGGTGAGGTATGGGACAAATTTTGTGTCAGGAAAAGGAAAATGGGCAATGCATAGTGAATTTTCTCACATCATGAACATGTATTTCCCATGTGATCTGGAAGGGAAGCAAAAATTATGGGAGAAAGCGAAGAATGCTAGATTGGGTCAATCTGGCAACTTATGGTGTCTAGTGGGAGATTTCAATGCAATCCTTCAACAATGTGAAAGAAAAGGCACAAGTACCCATCAAGATGGAAGAGAAGGTGAAGAATTCAATCACTTTATATGATATGGAACTCTTTGATTTGACTCTCATTGGGAATAAATTCAATTGTTTTCTTTCAAACAGTAAGGCGATGAGCAGAAATGATAAATTCCCGGTCAATGATGTTTGGATGAATAAATGGGGCAATCTTATCCAGTTGGGTCTTCCTATGAACTTCTCTAATCATTGTCCTGATTTTTCAGATTGGGGACTGACTCCATTTAGAACAAATAATTGCTAGCTATCAAATGCAGGCTTTGGTAAGTTTATCAAAGAAGAGTGGAAGAATTTGGAAATCAGTGGTATGGGTTCTTTTGTATTAAAGGAAAAAAATGAAGATTCTTAAAGGGGTTTTGAAGGTTTGGATTAAGGACCATTTTAGAATGCTGGATAGGAAAATTGCTGACCATGTGGATATTATTAATTTCGTTGATACAAAAGGTTGTAATGGGACTATAAATGAAGATGAGATAATTTCAAGAAGAATAGCTACAATAGATCTTTGGCACATTTTAAGACAAAAAGACAATATTATTTTGCTAAAATCTAGACATAAATGGCTTCATGAAGGTGACCCTAACTTTAAATTCTTTCATGCCTTTATTAATACGAATCAGAGAATTAAGGAAGTTAATGGTTTGTTAACTGACGAGGAATGGTTAAAGACCCCAAAAGAGTGAAATATCACATTACTTCTTTAATTCAAGCAAAGAGGTCCACTCTTGATAGGATCAATTTCAAAAGACTCTTAGATTAGGAGAATAGTTTCCTAACTTCTAGATTTTGAGAAGTAGAGATAAAAGAAACTATATGGAGTTGTGATGGTGATAAAATCCTAGGTCCTGATAGATATAATTTTAATTTTATAAAACACTCCTGGGATTGTATGAAGACTGATATTATCTCCATGATGGATGACTTCTATCATTTTGGTAATCTTTCTAGAGGTTGCAATACATCTTTTTATTGTCATGATCCCAAAGAATGACTGCTCACAGGGCCTTGGTGAATATACACTTATATCTCTTGTTGGGTGTGTTCACAAGATCATCTCTAAACTACTAGGTGATCATCTTAAAAAGGTTATTCACTGGGTCATTTCAGAATGTCAATCTGCCTTTATCAAAGGTAGATATATTATGGATGGGGTTGTCATCACTAACAATGTAATTGATCAGGCTTGAAAAAAATAATAAAAAGGTGATTGATTAATTTTTAAGGCGGACTTCGAAAAGACTTACGACCCAATTAACTGGAGTTTTCTGCTTTATATGATGGATAGGATAGGCTTTTTGTTACAAATGTAGGATTTGGGTTAAAAGTTTCTTACAATCTAATTCTATTTCTATGATGATCAATGGCAACCCAACGAAGGAGTTAGTATGGCTAGAGGATTAAGGCAAGGCGACCTAATTGCAGAATTTCTATTCCTAGTTATTGTAGAAGGCCTTGGTGGTATCATGAGAACAATGGTGATAAAGAACATCTTCAAGGGGTATCAAGTTGGAAAAGATGGTGTTGTTATATTCTACCTTCAGTGTGTAGATGATATGTTGTTGATTGGGGAGAACTCTATCACTAATGCCATGGTTCTCAAAAGCATTTTGAAATGCTTTGAGTTGTCCTATGGTCTAAAAATCAACTTTTATAAGATTAACTTTATTATAGTTAAATCTAATAGTGACTTTGTTCAAATGTCGGTTGAGAAATTACCCTGTGAAATGAGCTCTATTCCTTTCAGATTTTTCGGAATACCTATTGGTGCTAATCCAAAAAGGCTCTCCACTTTGTCTCTTGTAATTGACTCCTTCAAAAAGAAACTCTCTCTTTGGCAACATAAACTTATTTCCTTTGGTGGATGAATAATTATCCTTAAGTTGGTACTATGCTTTTTACCTATCTATTATTTTTCATTTTTAAAGCCCCAATATTTGTGATAAAAGTACTTGATAAAATTTAAAGACATTTCCTTTGGGGAAGGGGGGAGGAGAGTAAAGGAATCCACTACGTGAGTTGGAAGAAGGTGTGTAGGTTTAAAGATGAAGGTGGACTAGGGATTAAAACTTGTTTTCCTTCAATCTGTCGTTGTTAGGTAAATGGAGATGAAGACTATTAACTAAGAGTGAATCCTTTAGGGTGAAAGTGTTAAGATCTAAATATGGCGATATAGTGTTACGAAGGGGTGGGGTTGGCGATTCCAAGTACTTCAAGAGGGATTCGTCCTGGTGGAAACATTTAGGTAGTCTTAGCAATAATGAGCATGGGGTCATTAATAGGTGGTTGGATGAGGGTATCTATAGGAGATCAGGATCTGGACATTCTACTAACTTCTGGACAGATATTTGGGTGGGGAGGGATTGTCTTAAAAATTCTATTGTAATATTGTTCCACGTGGCTTTGAACAAAGATGCAATTATCAGCTCTTTGGGATAATAGAGAAGCAGTGCATGGTTCTGAAATGTCAAATGGAGAAGGAGTCTGTTTCTTAGGAAACAAGTAGAAGTCGAAGACCTTCTAAAAACTCTTGAAGATGCAAGACTTGTACAAGACCTTAATTATGGATGGATTTAGATTCATGATAGGGTGGCCCTACTCGGTTCACAATGCATATCAGGTCCTTCAAAAGGGGATAACAATTGTGACAATGACTTCTTTATAGAAATGTGGGCATACAATATTCCACCAAAGATGAGGTATTTAGCATGGAGAGTGTCCTTGGAGGGTGTCCCAATAAAATTGAATCTAGCTCGACGGAAACTCTTAGGAGCTCAAGATCTACCAGGGCGTGTTCTTTGTCGTGCAATGGATGAATCAACAAATCATTTGACCTTCTCGTGCTCTAAATCATATAGTATTTGGCAAAAACTTTATTCTTGGTTTGTTCTCAACTCAGTTATTCTCAATAATGTTTAGAGCAACTTTTATTCACACACAAATATGTTATGGATGGAGAAAAAGAATAAATAACAGTGGGTGTCCCTATGATTCGTTACTATCTAGATTTTATGGTTAGTTAGGAGCAAAATCATTTTCGAAAACTCTCGGTTTTACCTAAATGAGGTAATGAATTTAATTTCTCTACACTCTTGGAACCTTTTGAATATTCGCTTCTCTAGTTTCAATTACTCTTTTATGTAGTAGGTGATGCACTCATGTACCTATTTTCTTTTCTTGATTGAAATGTTTAAATGACTATATCAATATGACTATTCTCTATTTTTTTTATCTTAATGAACTACATTGCTGATAAAAAAATAAAGTTACAATGTAATATTTCTAAATACATTATAATGATCATTACGTACTCCTTATAAAATTTTACAAACATGAAATACGCATATTAATGTTAAGTAGTATTTTGAATTCTTAAGAAATTAATCTTGTAATTTAATTGTCAATATAATGTTTTTGGTGCATAGACATGATAGTTTCACCTTTCTAGTGTTAATTTGTAACACCTTCAACTTAACAGACCTTTTTTGGTGCAGACATGATAAGTCAGATAAATTATATAAATTAAACTTATTTTGGGAAGGAAAATGTATAGTTTCACCTTATTGCTAAAGTTTCCGGACATTTTAAGCAAAATCTTGTTAAACCAAAAGCCAAATTGAAGTGTTTACTATACATAATGGAAACATTATTGAAAATAATAGTTCTTACAAAGCAACCATTGTTTGTTTTAATTTGAGCGTATAATTTAGCTAGGATGTACATTATAAGAACCATCATTTCGCTTAATCAAGATATTATTGGCTTATTCCAACTGAAATTTATCTTGATTTGTACATCTTTCATTCTAAAGAATGAGAATTTATGAGTGATTAATCATCATCAAATTTACAATCAAATTATCATTTGTGGTATTGCATTTGAGTGACATGATAGTAGAATCATCAATTCGTTTTATATGATAATTCAATTGTAATTTGAATATCTTTCTTTCTAACTAGCCAAGACTTCACACGTTATAACAAATTATTAATTTCTTACATATTGTTCTACCCGGTCACATATGGGCTTTCATTTGATCGCCATGGGTAACAACACAAGGTTCCTCATCTCCACATTACCCACCTCAGATGGGCCCACTTGTGTCAGATGCCATAAATGTTCTTGACGCAACATTAATGCATCTGACCCACCATTTGATGCACCTCTGCTCCCATCATTAATGAGTCGCTGACTCGCCCTCAATGTCAGCTAAGAAGTCGTCTGCCATGCTGCCTGCACATTCTGTCTGCCCCAGACAATTCGACAAGAGCAGATTTGCAGGATATGCAAGGACTAACATAGTACATCCATTGTACCTGTTAGATGTTGGCCAACGGCAAGATGTCATCTCAGCACACCCCAAACTCTATAAATAGAGGAGATCATACAGGAAGTAGCACTCAATTCTAAATCTCTCAATTCTAAATAGAGCAGATTCTCAACGGGAAGCCAAACGAACAAAAACACACGAACACCCTCAAGATGATCCACCCAGACAGCCCAAAAAACCCAAATACACCTCCTACACCCCCTCAATGCTAGTCGCACCCGAATCCTACAAGAAGTCATGGCCACCCATTTAGCCCAGCTCCCCAAACCCAACCCGGACAGAAAATTGGGGACCCAAGACCGCTCTAAATACTGCGATTTCCGCACCTTCTTTGGACATGTAATAGAAGAGTGTACCCAACTATGGGACACTATTGAAGACCTAATTCAAGTCGGGAACCTCCAACAATTCGTTGCTCGGGCCCAACAAGGGTGATCACCACCTTTGCGTCGCTCTAGTCACTCTCGGAGATGTTCCCCCTCAAAAAATCAATAGGAACGCCCTCCAAACAAGGACCGAGGCGACCGATACCACCCCAACAATAGGCGGCAACAGAGCCCAGTGGACATCAACACAATAACAGGCGGATTCGCGGCTGGTAGTACATGCAGGGCAGCCTAGAAAAGGTATGTTCTGTTGGTCATGCAATCAACTATCCGGCACCCACGTCGGTATCGTGATCATCAGCCAACACCCCCGATTTCATTTGACGACCGTGATTATGAAGGCGTCATCCGTGGTCATGACGATCCCTTCGTCATCACCACCAAGATGAATAATAAGAAGGTTGAGAGGTTGTTTGTCGACCAGGGCAACCTGGTGGATATCATGTTTCAAGATTTATTCACAAAAATGGATCTCAAAGACAAAGATCTATTGCCTTATGATGGACAACTGGTCTGTTTCACTGGGAAGAGGATCATTCCCTAGGACTATGGCGACATATGGCTTACTTTTGGAGAATAACCCCTAAACCAGACAATCCAAGCTAAATTTCTGGTTATCGATTGTGTCTCAGCCTACAACGCCATCCTCATACGGGCAACGCTGAATCATCTCGAAGAAGTGGTCTCCACCCCTCATCTATGCTTGAAATGTTTCTCATCCGACTTCCAGGTATGTACGATCAAGGGGGAGAAGCAGAGCACAAGACGTTGTTATTAGATGAGCCTATGGCCAAACCACACTTCAGCACAAGCACCACCCCCAAAGAAAAAACAGCGAGGCGTGCATCTGGTGGAGCTAGATGCCAAAACAGATGAGGAAGAACTCTGACCTCAGCCAGAGGGGGAAAAAACTTTCCTTCAACTCGGCCGCACTCTCGACGAAGCTCAGAGTTCCAAATTGGTCAAATGCTTGAGAACCAACAAAGATCCTTTGGCCTAGTCCGTTGTGGACATGCCTGGAATTAATCCCTCAGTCGCCTGCCACCGACTCACAACAAACCCAGGGGAAAAACTGGTAGCCCAGAAGAAAAGGAAGATGGGTACAGAGAGGACAGCCGAGGTCACTCGAAAAGTTTCTGAACTGCTAGAGGTCGGGTTCATTACGGACGTTGCATACACCACATGGCTGTCAAATGTCGTGTTGGATAAAAAACAATCTGAGAAATGGTGGATGTGTGTGGATTATACCGATCTGAACAAAGTATGCCCAAAAGATCTGTATCCTCTCCCGAATATTGATCATATTATGGACAACTCCTTCGGATATCAATTTTTATCATTCATGGATGCTTCAGGTATCCCCCCCAGATCAAGACAAAACGACTTTCATTACACCAAAGGCGACCTACTGCTACACGGTCATGCCTTTTGGTCTGAAAAATGCACGGGCCACATATCAGAGAATGATGAATACTATTTTCAGAGATCAGATTGAAAAGAACATGGAAGTCTACATGGAAGATATGTTTGCCAAGAACCTACTAGTAGAAGATCATGTAACCATCCTGAATGACATCTTCATCCGGTTACGCAAGTTCAACAGGCGCCTCAATCCAGACAAGTGTACATTCGGGGTCGGGGCAAGTTCTTAAGTTTTCTGTTAACCAACCGAGGTACCGAGGCCAATCCAACAAAGTGTCAGACAGTTATAGACATGCGTAACCCTAAGTCAGTTAAGGAGGTCCAACAACTTAATGGGCGGTTGGCAGCAATATCCAGATTTCTTCCTGCGTCCGCCAAACACTACCTCCCACTCTTCCAACTCCTCATAAAAAGCAACACTTTTACTTGGTCAGATGCTTGTGAAGAAGCTTTCCAGACTTTCAAGCAATACTTGGCCACCCTATATGTCTATTTAGCACTAACGGACGAGGTCGTGGCAACCGCTCTAGTCAGGGAGAATGAAGATGGTTAGTGCCCATTATACTTCACCAACAAGGCCTTACAAGGCCCAGAGCTCATATACCCTAAATTAGAAAAGGTCGCCTACGCCCTCTTAGTGGCAACAAGATGGCTACAATAGTATTTTCCATTCCCACCCCATGGTGGTCAGAACCAATCAACCAATCCGCCAGATCTTGCCCAAACCAGAGCTAGCTGGGCGGATGATCACCTAGTCTATTGAACTCTCCCAATTTGATATACGGTATGAGCCCAAAACGGTTATCAAGAGCCAGGTCTTGTCCGACTTTGTTTCTGAATTAACTGCACAACCTAGTAGTTCCGAGAAAATATGGACAATTTATGTCGACGATTCATCCAATCCTCGGGGCAGTGGAGCGGGAGTATTGTTAGATAATGGCCAGGGGGTGACCATTGAGCACTCACTCACCTTCACTTTTCCTACATCAAACAATTAGGCCAAATACGAAGCATGCATTGTTGGTTTGCAATTGGCCAGGGAAATTGGAGCCGAAAAGGTCTCCATATGTAGTGATTCTCAACTTGTCGTCTCTTAGATTACGGATGCCTACCAAACAAAGGATGTGTTACTCGGGAAATACCTAGCCAAGGTTAAGGAATTAATGGCCATGTTCGAGACAACCTCCATCCAACACGTCCCAAGAGAGCAGAATGTTCGGGCAGATATTTTGTCAAAATTGGCAAGTACCAAAAGACTAGGCAACAACAGATCGGTAGTTTAAGAAACAGTCTTGCAACCCAGCATCATGATGATCGAGCAAATATAGTTCTCGGATGATTGGGTCGGTCCACTCATTAGATACTTGATCCACAGCAACTTGCTGGTAGACCAGAAGGACATGCAAAGGTTCCTCAAGCACAATTCATGATTCATAATAGTACAAGGTTGTTTGTATCACTTTGGCTTTTCTACTCCAATGCTTAAATGTCTCGGTCCCGATAGGGCTCGGTATGTCCTCGAGGAAATCCACGAAGGTAGTTGTGGCCATCTTCTCGGCACGGTGTCATTAACCAAGAAAGTTCTCCAAGGAGGATACTGTTGGCCGACCATGGAAAAAGATGCCTCCGAGTTGACCAAGAAATGCATACCCTGCCAATTGTTTGTTGATCTTCACAATGCCCCACCCGAAGAGTTGACCACCACAATGACCCCATGGCCATTTTGCAGGTGGGGTATGGACATCATGGGACCATTCCCACCAGCAGCCAAATAACTTAAATTCCTAATAGTAGCACTAGATTACTTAACCAAGTGGATCGAGGCTGAGCCCTTATCCAGTATCGCAGCGGCCAACATCTGGAAATTCACCTGGAGAAACATTATAACACGGTTCGGGATACCGACCTCAATTGTCATGGATAATGGGACTCAATTTTCTGACTAGAAGTTCGGAGAACTGTTGTCAGGTCTTCACATCAAGCAACACTTCACCTCAGTTGAACATCCCCAGACAAACGGGCAAGCAGAAGTAGCTAACAATGTCTTCATGTGAGGAATAAAAAGAAGATTGCAAGAAGAAAATGGGTCATGGCCGGAATAATTGCATCATGTCCTGTGGGCTTAACGCACAACTCCTCGCTCCACCATCGGGGAGTCACCTTTTAACCTCACTTACGGGGTCGAGGCTATGATCCCGATAGAGATCGATGAGCCCACCTAGCGGACAGTACACTTCGATGAAGCCGCCAACTCGACTATCTTGAGACACAACCTGGACTGGATAGAAGAAAAGAGAGACCAAGCCAGAATCAGAGAAACTGCCATCAAAAGAATGACCATGGAGAAGTATAACAGAACTGTGGTACCACGAAGCTTCAAAATAGGCATTTTAGTACTCAGGAGGGCCGATGTCGGCAAAACAAAATGCAAGCTAGCACCTAATTAGGAAGGATCCTACCGGGTGACCAGCAAAACTAGCAAAGGGGCCTACAAACTTGAAGACCTGATAGGAAAGGAGATTCCCATACTTGGAACATGGCAAACCTACGACAATTTTTTGCTTACAAAATGCAAATCATTTCCATCAGACCTTTAAAACGGATGAGCAAATCATGTAATTGAATCCAATCTATATGATAACGAGGTATTATTCAGATGTTTTTACAGGCAATAGATGGTCGCCAACGATATGCCCCTCGGAGGCGTGGGCCAGTCCCCATCTATTGGCGGTTCAATCTACAAACCTAAGCATGGATCAAGTCCTCTTGGTCGCCAACGATATGCCCCCTAGAGTAGTTATTACTTAATGATTATTCAACACTCTCATTCGACTTCATTGATAGATATCTGGGTATCCACTACTTAATGATTATTCAACATTCTCATTCAAGTTTGACAATGGATATTCGGGCACTTATTACTTGATGATTATTCAACATTCTCGTTCCAGTTCAATAACAGATATCCGGGTAATTATTACTTGATGATTATTCAACATTCTCGTTCAAGTTCAATAACGGATATCTAGACAACTTTTACTTAAATGATTATTCAACACTCTCATTCAAGTTCAACAATGGAAATCCAGGCAACAACTACATGATGATTATTCAACGTTCTCATTCAAGTTCTAAAATGGAGATTCGCGCAAATGTTAATTAAAGATTATTCAACACGACCAACTATCACTTCAATGTCATTTAGGATCAAACCTAGATATTGATGATTATCCGGATGATTAATTAGTCGATTGATTAGTCAGTTCAATTATTCCAGTCAGCAAAACTTAAATAATGAAAACAATAGATAAACAAATCAAGAACCTTCATTGATAAAAAGGGAGCGAGTACAAAATACGGAAACAAACAACAACAAAACTAAAACTAATCTCCCCCGCCACTATTAGCTGGAACTGGGAGAACAATAGGGCCTTCATTTTCATCCACGACGAGCTCACCCTCGTGGGTGACCCGAGCATCTATCCTCGCCCAAGACCAGCCAACATTAGGATAAACTAAACCAACCTGGGAAAAAGCATTATCCCAGCCGCATTAGCGCCTCATCCACATCATCTTCCAGCTTCAGATAGCCACCTTGACGTCCTCCAGCTCCTTCTGCACCTAGGCGTTTTCAGACTTTGAGGCCTTTAACTTGTTCCAGAGCTGAAGCCTCTCATCTTTGCTCATCTGAAGGCGGTCAGCCAGAGAGTGTGCCTCCCATTCAGCGGCACACACATCTCTCTTGCCAACATTTCAGCCTCTCTAGCCTCCTTCAACTAAAGAGACACCATAGAGAGTTGCTCAGCGGCAGAGAGGTTCTGGGCCTCCAAATTCTTCACGACCTCGGTATGCTTCTCCTTCAATTCGTGGAGCTCACCTTAATGAAGTTCTTGAAGGTATTTGGCGACTGAAGCCACCAGACCCCCGCCTCTCGGGTCATCCATAACAGATCCACCAAGGGAACCCCATCCATAACACCATTCACTGTCGGGTTGACCAGGCCCTCGTTAATGGCTTTCGAGATGTTTTAAGTAGTCTTATTGTGGAGAGGGACAAATTTACCCTTACCAGAGGAATTGTCCGACCTTCGCCTCTCCAAATGGATGCCCTCCACTAAAGCCATTTTGAGAGAGCTGGTGGGCTCAACAGTCAGGTCAATAGATTGCCTAAAGGCAGATTCAGGAGGCACGACCGTGATGTGGGTTGACTGGTCTACAATGGTCCCCTCTGAACTACTAGCCTGACCAACTTCCCTCTAAGGAGTGAAAGGGGGACACTCCACCCGAGTTAGTAAACTCTGTCTGGGACGTTTGATACGTTCCATATCCCTCCTTTTAGAGGTTGCCCGCTTCAGAAGTTTGCTTCAGTCAGCTTGATCCCCCATGACCGCTACTGAAAGAAATAAACAAAAAAGGTCAGATAGATGTTAAAACTAAAGGCAGATATACATATAGCCAGATGTATACCAATTGCTTCTTCGAAAACTTGCTCGCCTTGAACCAGCTTATAGCAAGGGATTGATCGCCCCTCCTCAACCCAAGCTAGCATCTCATCCACCACCCTTGTCTCTTGATCATCCAATTGTTCATACTAGAAACCAAAGGATTTAGCAGGCCTTTGATGAATCCCCATGTTCCAAGAGAAGGGGAAAATCGGGACATTGCCAGGGCCATACGCCCAAGTATAATGCATCCCCTGGGCCTCAACGCGAAAGAAGCCGCCCTTCCAGTTCTTCACATAAATCTCAAAGGGAAGAAATAGAGCCCGCCGTTCCGGGACTGAAGGGATGTCCATCCATGGCGCCTAGCTCGAGCCTCGTCCTTGTTGAAACTATGGGTCACTTGAAACATCCAGAAAAATAACTGAAGTGTGCAAGGTCATTCCATGATCCCACAAAATAGCTTGAACGCCCGAATGAATCCCCGAGAGTTGGGATGTAGCTCAGAGGGGGCTACTTGGAGATGCTGCAACACCTCCATATACCACCCATCAAAGGGGATTTTCACCCCAATCCGTCGGCAGACTTGTTCGTACCTATAAAAACTCCATCTATTCTTGGTCTCAAAGAGAATATCCCGACAAACTCGCTTCTGAGCAGTAGGAGGGTAACACTGGATATCGTTAGTCGAGCACATCAACACATCCATGGTCGGGCGTACATCCGAGGGGAAATAGGATGGGATTCCCCTAACCTCTTTATTCACCCACCAATAGCGGCCATCGCTGCCCGCCATGTCCTCCAGGATAACGAATTAATCAGCCCGGTCATCAAAATTCTGCCCCATGGTAGACCTGTCATCAGAAGAATTGTCAGAATCCGAACTGGAGATATCATCCAAGACCGGACGCCACTTCTCTGATAAATTTGCCCAGTCAATCAAGGAAGCTCTATTACCGACCTCCTTCTTTCTCAGATCGTGCAACAAGGCCAGTAGGGATAACTGGTCGGGTCGCATCCATGGAGAACGACTACTGCCCGAAGCGGCAACGTACTGGACTCGTTGTTGACGACGGCGAGTTACGTTAGTAAAATGGGTGGAGGTTCAGGCAGGATCTCCACCTCATCAAGACTTGAGGCTTGAATCCTTGCCTAACATTACCATGACTGGCTAAAATTATTATTAACAAGAGAGGGGGAAAAGGAGTTATCGAGTTAATGAAAATAGAAGACTCTAAAAGAAGAATGATGACCGGATTCAAGCGATATGCATGCTCGGCAGGAGACAATTTCTCAGAAAAAGCAAAGTGAAGAAGAATGAAGAAAACAACCCCTATTTATAGGAAGAAGGTTGGACCCAGGCCATACCTGAAGCCCAAAACAAGAACCCATCCCATCCACCCATAATCACTCAAGGACGATCTAACGGTGGCTCAACAAACAAGGAAGAAAAACCGAAACGAGCAGACGCGTCGGTTGGACACTCGAAGTCACTAGAAAGGATACTACGAATCCTCCACGTGTCAGCCTAGAAGTAGATAACCATCATGACCTACCCCTATACCTATATACGTTTGACTGACGTTGAATAAGAATAGCCTGAGTCTACCAGCCTAGTCCATTCCTCACTAACATGATAGACTGAGGGCAACTGTTCTACCCCAGTCACATCCGGGCTATTATTTGACCACCCTGGGTAACTAGCACAAGGTTCCTCATCTCCTCATTACCTACCTTAGATGGACCCACTTGTGGCAGATGTCATAAATGCTCATGACGTGACATTAATGCCTCTGACCCACAATTTAATGTACCTCTGACCCCGTTATTAATACGCCACTAACTCGCCCTCAATATCAGCTAACAAGCCGCCTGCCATGCACCCTGCACATTCCGCCTGCACATTCTGTATGCCCCCGATAATTTGACAAGAGTAGATCTGTAGGATAGGCAAGGACTACCAGAGTACGTCCATTGTACCCATTAGATGTTGGCCAACGACAAGATGTCATCTCAACACATCCCAAACTCTATAAATAGAGGAGACCACACTAGGAGTAGCATTCAATTCTCATTCTCTCATTTATTGCTACACTTATTACTATTTACTCTCACTTCTCTCTTGTTTACTCCCTTTCTCTCTCTAAAATACTCTATTGACTTCATCATTGGAGAACCTTTTTCAGGTACCTCCCCCGGTGGGTCCAGACGATATTCCAACCAGGTCTTCTGATCCTTCACATTCTACCAGACATTTATCACCGACCATTCTACATTCATCATCGACCATTCTACATTCATCACCGACCATTCTACATTCATCATGTATGGTTTTTATATGGGTTGTGTATTTATTGCTTTTGTATAATTAAATAAGAGATAATTGTGGATGTTTTATTATATTAGCACCTAGCTAGCTGGAATGGGTGAGGATGATCTCAATTATAGGAGAGGGCATCAAAAATAAAAGAAAAAAAATATGATGTTTGTTATTATCCTTGAGATGTAATGATATAAACTAACAAGGTGTTAGTTTAGTGATAAAGGTCCAACTATATTCCCAAGATAACCAAAATGTCAAAAGTTTGATTCTTGTGAGCGACACTTGTTGGAAGGAGTAGTCACACACTCCGAAAGAGATCAGTTCATTAGCTATAGGGTAAGGGTATACCCTTGATAATACTAAAAAGTATGATGATATAACATTTTTATCCTTCAATACAAATACAAAAATAATAGTTTGCATCTTTAGTACTCGAGATGATTCGTTTTCCAACTGGAATATTCATTCACTGATCTTGAACTCAAGGATACAAGTTACATTAAACAATCCAAAATGTATTAAAATATTACAAGAATACAATTTTATATAATTTTAGAAAGAGGAATATATATATATATAATTGAGGTGTGCACGAAAACACTCAATTATATGTGATCCGGGACCGGGTACGTTTCGTTATGAAATATTTTGATCAGTCTGAAGGGGGTTAGAGAATGAGTACATTTGTGGGGAAAATAGATGAGTACATGAACATTGTTAATTAATCCTACTTTTCTTCACTTTCAATATTCTCATTCTCTTATGGCTTTCGTCCTTGTTTCTATCTCTTTATTTTCATAAAGTGTAGGATCGATGAGAGCAACCACTATGCAAAAAAGAACACCATGCACCCACTATCTCTCTCTCTTTAGCCCCCGTAAATATTAGACACGTACAAATTTGACTATTGATGGGATATATGAGGAGAATCTGAGTTTCCATTTGTTTTCCCTAGTCATTAAATTGGGCTTTCAAGAGGGGGAATGAGAAATGGGACCGTTGGTCTTGCTTTTACAATTCAGGCATGACATTTAGAGCATATTCAGTCACTCCCAGATTTAGGACTAGTAGACATAAGGTGTAGGTTGTAGAATGAGTCCTGTGTTGTTAAACTCCACACAAATCAACTATTTGGACCAATAATAACAGTTAATTGGTTCGAGTTAGGTGATCATGAACTAGAACCAGTATGAATCAGTTTCATTACACTATTTATTTACATATAAAACTCATGTCTCCGTTGGTCGAAATGAATGAATCAATGAATTTATTTTAAAAAAAGTGTACACAATGTCAATTTAAAAAGAAAAAAATCTTTTACTTTCAAACTTTTTTGAATTATATTTATTATTAATCATGTTTTGTTGGTCATGTTTTAATATTTTAAATAAATTACTCTATATCACCCTTAATAGTCTAGTTGGACAACAATTAAAAAATAGGTTGAAAATCAGTTTTTTTAAAAGGATACATGACCACATGCTAAAACGTAGCATACATGTCCATTTTTTAAAAAGTAGCTACCCATCTATTTATGTTGATACATGACAAAATATATTTAAAACTTAGGTTGACATGGACTGTCTCTATTGAGAAATAGTTTGTTTCACTACCACCAATAATTTTAGAGCAAATTAGAAAGGAAAAAAAAATACGTGGAATACATGGCTAACTTAAATCAATAATAAAAAAGGAGAATACTCATTTCAGTCTTTCTTGTTTTTCGATTTTACTAGTTTGGTTTCTTAAAAATGAAAAATCCAAAATCATTCCTAAAAAAATTCAAATACATGTCAAATCAGTTTTTTTTAGTATGTTTTATAACGCTTGTTAGAGACTACTTTAATCCTAACAATGAATAATTTGACCGACATTTGAAATTTCTGGGAAACATTTATTTTTTCATTTTTTAAAGGAACAAAATAATAAAACATAAGAAACTAAAGTAAGTATTTACTCATCTTAAAAAGACACTCGAAGTCACTAGAAAGGATACTACGAATCCTCCACGTGTCAGCCTAGAAGTAGATAACCATCATGACCTACCCCTATACCTATATACGTTTGACTGACGTTGAATAAGAATAGCCTGAGTCTACCAGCCTAGTCCATTCCTCACTAACATGATAGACTGAGGGCAACTGTTCTACCCCAGTCACATCCGGGCTATTATTTGACCACCCTGGGTAACTAGCACAAGGTTCCTCATCTCCTCATTACCTACCTTAGATGGACCCACTTGTGGCAGATGTCATAAATGCTCATGACGTGACATTAATGCCTCTGACCCACAATTTAATGTACCTCTGACCCCGTTATTAATACGCCACTAACTCGCCCTCAATATCAGCTAACAAGCCGCCTGCCATGCACCCTGCACATTCCGCCTGCACATTCTGTATGCCCCCGATAATTTGACAAGAGTAGATCTGTAGGATAGGCAAGGACTACCAGAGTACGTCCATTGTACCCATTAGATGTTGGCCAACGACAAGATGTCATCTCAACACATCCCAAACTCTATAAATAGAGGAGACCACACTAGGAGTAGCATTCAATTCTCATTCTCTCATTTATTGCTACACTTATTACTATTTACTCTCACTTCTCTCTTGTTTACTCCCTTTCTCTCTCTAAAATACTCTATTGACTTCATCATTGGAGAACCTTTTTCAGGTACCTCCCCCGGTGGGTCCAGACGATATTCCAACCAGGTCTTCTGATCCTTCACATTCTACCAGACATTTATCACCGACCATTCTACATTCATCATCGACCATTCTACATTCATCACCGACCATTCTACATTCATCATGTATGGTTTTTATATGGGTTGTGTATTTATTGCTTTTGTATAATTAAATAAGAGATAATTGTGGATGTTTTATTATATTAGCACCTAGCTAGCTGGAATGGGTGAGGATGATCTCAATTATAGGAGAGGGCATCAAAAATAAAAGAAAAAAAATATGATGTTTGTTATTATCCTTGAGATGTAATGATATAAACTAACAAGGTGTTAGTTTAGTGATAAAGGTCCAACTATATTCCCAAGATAACCAAAATGTCAAAAGTTTGATTCTTGTGAGCGACACTTGTTGGAAGGAGTAGTCACACACTCCGAAAGAGATCAGTTCATTAGCTATAGGGTAAGGGTATACCCTTGATAATACTAAAAAGTATGATGATATAACATTTTTATCCTTCAATACAAATACAAAAATAATAGTTTGCATCTTTAGTACTCGAGATGATTCGTTTTCCAACTGGAATATTCATTCACTGATCTTGAACTCAAGGATACAAGTTACATTAAACAATCCAAAATGTATTAAAATATTACAAGAATACAATTTTATATAATTTTAGAAAGAGGAATATATATATATATAATTGAGGTGTGCACGAAAACACTCAATTATATGTGATCCGGGACCGGGTACGTTTCGTTATGAAATATTTTGATCAGTCTGAAGGGGGTTAGAGAATGAGTACATTTGTGGGGAAAATAGATGAGTACATGAACATTGTTAATTAATCCTACTTTTCTTCACTTTCAATATTCTCATTCTCTTATGGCTTTCGTCCTTGTTTCTATCTCTTTATTTTCATAAAGTGTAGGATCGATGAGAGCAACCACTATGCAAAAAAGAACACCATGCACCCACTATCTCTCTCTCTTTAGCCCCCGTAAATATTAGACACGTACAAATTTGACTATTGATGGGATATATGAGGAGAATCTGAGTTTCCATTTGTTTTCCCTAGTCATTAAATTGGGCTTTCAAGAGGGGGAATGAGAAATGGGACCGTTGGTCTTGCTTTTACAATTCAGGCATGACATTTAGAGCATATTCAGTCACTCCCAGATTTAGGACTAGTAGACATAAGGTGTAGGTTGTAGAATGAGTCCTGTGTTGTTAAACTCCACACAAATCAACTATTTGGACCAATAATAACAGTTAATTGGTTCGAGTTAGGTGATCATGAACTAGAACCAGTATGAATCAGTTTCATTACACTATTTATTTACATATAAAACTCATGTCTCCGTTGGTCGAAATGAATGAATCAATGAATTTATTTTAAAAAAAGTGTACACAATGTCAATTTAAAAAGAAAAAAATCTTTTACTTTCAAACTTTTTTGAATTATATTTATTATTAATCATGTTTTGTTGGTCATGTTTTAATATTTTAAATAAATTACTCTATATCACCCTTAATAGTCTAGTTGGACAACAATTAAAAAATAGGTTGAAAATCAGTTTTTTTAAAAGGATACATGACCACATGCTAAAACGTAGCATACATGTCCATTTTTTAAAAAGTAGCTACCCATCTATTTATGTTGATACATGACAAAATATATTTAAAACTTAGGTTGACATGGACTGTCTCTATTGAGAAATAGTTTGTTTCACTACCACCAATAATTTTAGAGCAAATTAGAAAGGAAAAAAAAATACGTGGAATACATGGCTAACTTAAATCAATAATAAAAAAGGAGAATACTCATTTCAGTCTTTCTTGTTTTTCGATTTTACTAGTTTGGTTTCTTAAAAATGAAAAATCCAAAATCATTCCTAAAAAAATTCAAATACATGTCAAATCAGTTTTTTTTAGTATGTTTTATAACGCTTGTTAGAGACTACTTTAATCCTAACAATGAATAATTTGACCGACATTTGAAATTTCTGGGAAACATTTATTTTTTCATTTTTTAAAGGAACAAAATAATAAAACATAAGAAACTAAAGTAAGTATTTACTCATCTTAAAAATTAGAATGCATATTTCCCTACAAATCCAACCTTTAGAATGCATATTTCCCTACAAATCCAACCTTTAGAATGCATATTTCCCTACAAATCCAACCTTTAGAATGCATATTGCCCTACAAATCCAACCTCTCATTCTCCCTAAACACTTATACCTCTGAAGTTCATTTAAATATGCAAAAGAAGAACATCTTTAATTTGAAGATGTTACTTACAGTAGAATCCAGTAAAATAAATGAACTCCTAAAGCCTAAAGTCTAGTTCTGGAGCCGCATTATTTGACTGTGCAAACTATTAGTATAATGGCAAAGTCTCATGATACAGTATAATACGTTATGTTGGAAGTGCTCCACATGTTTATAGGTTTAATGTCTTATTTCTAATCAAGAGCTAAAACATTACCCTTTTAATCATAAAAAGGCACAAGTTAAAAGATACATGCAGGGAAATATGGTAACAATCAAGATTTTACAGTGAAATTAAGCACTAATGCACTACAAAATAACATGTTTTTATATATAAAATGGAAAACTGTCTACATCCACATTGATATCATCATTAAGATAGATTTTATGGTATGTATTAACCCAAAATCCTATAAAGCATAAGTTCATGAATTGATTTACTCATATATATTATATATATATATATATATATAAATAAATAAAAGTTCATCTAATTTCTAATTTAATTTCTTATTGTTTTCAGGTAGTTTGAACATGTGTGAAAGAAACTAGTGGAAGCACTATAAGAAGAATAGATTAAATAGAAATTGGTCCAATTCCTAGATAAAGGAAATGAAGAAAAACTATAGGGCAAATGATATATAAGGACTTCAAGCTTAATGATTTATCAATAAACATTTTTTATAATACAACATTATAATATTGTTTGATATATGTAATTGACCCAACTAGTAGGATAAATATTTGATTACTGTTGTCATATATTCGTATTCTAGATAAAAAAATATATTTACCCATCCCACCTGGCAAGAGATATCAAAAGATTTATCAAGTAGAAGTGGATTCTTCTTTCCAGAATAAAAATAATTTTATATCTAGAACAGAGAAAAATAGGATGTGGTGTGTGTGCTGTTAGGATCAATATCTTCTTTGCATGGTCCTACAAAACAGTGCATTTTCCATTCTTTTCTTATATAAAGAAAAAGTAAGGATCTAACGTCAATTCATGTGGTGATGGCAGAAATTTAATTAGAAAAGAGAAGGTAAATTAAACAATAAATTATATCCATTCCATTCGATTTCCTAAAGCTTCATAAATCATCTATTGTTATATCTACAACACCTAGAGAACAATTAGCTAAAAATAATTCTCATATAAAATCTCTAACAACAATAAATTTAGGTCTTACAATTATACATCAATAATATGCTTAAAAGTTAGTTACTTTTACATTATTATTTCTTTTTTCATGATCATTTAAATAAAACTCAATGATCCATATTAACTTTTCTGATTTCTCACTGATAATTATTTTTACATTAGTCAATTCCTATATATATATATATATGAAGTGACGTAGTTATTGATTAATATGATTTCATGATCATTTAAATAAAACTCAATAATCCATATTAACTTTTCTGATTTCTCATTGATAATTATTTTTACATAAGTCAATTCCTATATATATGAGGTGACTTAATTATTGATTAATATGATCAAAAGTTAAATATACATGACTTTTTAGAAAATTATATAATTACTAACTAACTTTTAATCTTAATTTTCTATATAAATATATACCCATTACACTATGTATTGTTATCTTGGGAAGTAATTATAATTATAGTGACCATGAACAATGTTTTATTTTAAACTAGGGTAGTAAGTGTAATCAAAGCTTTTATTATGTCACTAGCAATGTTATCTCTTCATTTATAGGTAGGAAAATAATTTTTTTAAAGGTACATTATTGTCAATCCCAATGACATGTGTACCTATATAAATAGAACTATAATTTTTTTGGTCACCTTAAAGGTTTTACACTACTACAACAAATTCTTGTTGATTAAGTGTAGGCAAGCTAAATCCCTGATGTAATTTGTTCTAAATTAAATAATAAAAGTATCAATTTTAAAACAAGTGATATTCCACATAATCAATGACAGCCTGGCTAGCTTTACTACTTCTCCCTCAACGCTTATAAAGAGCATCCAAAAGAAAAACCACTCTCCAAAACTCTCCTCTTTCACACAATCAACCATCCTTTGTTTTTCTCTCTTCTCTTCTTGAGGTGTAGAATTTGGTTTTCATTATTCTCTCTCTCTTATACTATCAAGCAGTTATCAACACTCATGTCTTATTTCTTGCTTCCTATTTCTTAACATGGCACCTTGTTTTGGAAATATAGTAATGGCCCTGTCCTTTCTCACAATTATGTTTTTCTCATCATAACCCTTCTCTTTTCTTCTCTCTTTTTTTTATCATTCTCTTTCACACTACTATTTGAAGTAAACAACAAAGGCCAAGTAATTGAAACCATTCCAAACCAAATTCCTCTGTTTCTTCTTTTCCTCTGTTCTTGTAGTTTCTCTATATAAAGTGAAAATCAATGGAGAAATGGGATAAACAACAAAGGAAAAAAAACCATAGAGAAAACCCATCTTTCTCTTCTACTCTTCTTGATGTAATCTACCGTTCCATTGACGAAGGAACACAAACAAAGGATAAAGAAGAGAAACTCATATTCTATAGAGAAACCATGAGGAAGAAGAACATAGAAGATGCTATTGGTGTTTGTGAAGCTAAAAAGCTAAATATTCGCAGAGAGAGAAGGGTGAATGAGACAGTAGTAATGGGTAGAAATTCATTGACTGAATTGGAAAGAAGAACAAGAAGCAATTCCAACACACTTTCTATGTATTCAAGTTCAAGTTCATCTGAGTCAAGTTCAATTGGTGGGTTTTCTTCTTCAGAGTCAGAGTCATTCTATGGAGTTCAGAAACCAAAGCCAATTAGGACAAGTGTTTCATGTGAAAAAACAAACTTTGATAAAACCCAAAACCCAAAATTTCATGAAAATAATGGGTTTGGGAAAACAAAGTCAAAAGCTTTTAGAATTTTGTATGGTGATTTGAAGAAATCAAAGCAACACCAACAACCTATTTCACCAGGTGCAAGACTCGCTAGCTTTCTGAACTCTCTTTTCACTTCTAATGGAAATTCAAAGAAATCAAAGGTGTCAAGTACAAAGGTGTCAAATACTTCTATGCATGAAGGTTCTACATCAGAAAAACAAAAACAAGATCCTTCTTCTGCTTCAACTTGTTCATCAGTGTCTTCATTTTCAAGGTCTTGTTTGAGCAAAACACCTTCTTCAAGATCAGGTGCTAAGAGATCTGTGAGATTTTGTCCAGTTAGTGTGATAGTTGATGAAGATTGCAGGCCAATTGGGCACAAGAATCTGCATGAAAATGAAGAAACCATGAACAACAAAAGTGAGGAGCTAAGGTTTCATGTGATGCAAGAGAGTCATAGAGTGGAGGAGCTAGCTAAAGAGTTATTGAAGAATTATCAGAAAAAGAATGAAAATAAATTTGATATTATGCAATGTGAAGATGATGATGATGATAAAGCTAGTTGTGCAAGTTCTGATCTTTTTGAATTGGATAATTTATCAGATATTGGGATTGAAAGGTATAGAGAAGAATTGCCTGTGTATGAAACTACACATTTCAATACCAATAGAGCCATTGCTAATGGGTTCATTGTGTAATTTTAGGAAATTTGGGGGTGGGGTTTACTTTTGAATCATAATTTAATAGTGTGGTGGAGGGTTTATATCAGATAATAATAAAAAAAATAAGATTTTTGTTTTATTTCCATATTATTTCTACCTTCGTTTTGTTTAGATTTTTGTTTATTTATGGTATCATGCATGTGTTTCTAAGTTCGATTATATTAAGAGGTATTGTCATAATCTATATTTTATAATTATAGAGCATCATCAACCTTTGCTTTTAAATAAATGGTTTTTGAGATAATAGTGGGATATGGAAAAATTATATTTTATAACTCTTAAGTTGTTTTCCTCCCTTCCAAAAAATCATTCACAGATAGACCTGAAGAAAAAAGTTATTCGATCCAAAGTTGTGAAATTAGTGTGTAAATAGGTGTAACAAAAAAATTGTGTAAGAATATATATTTTTATAGTGTTGTAGCTCATGCAAAATAATTGAGCAAGAGAGGAAGGTTGGGAGGTTGTAGCACTTGATAAGGATGTTTACACGAGAAATGGAAAAAGGAAGAAAAATAATATAAGAGGGTGAAGAAAATGAAGTTGAAAGCAAAGGCATAATTTGTACACTTATTCATGGCAAGAGCAAGGAGGGCTTTTGCTTTCTCTCTATTATCTGTGGGGCCTTTTTTTTGCTTGAAATTAACACCATCTTCATTTATCACATATGTTTGGGAACAATAGTCAAAAAGTGGCCATGTTAATCTATTGATAGATTTCTTTTTTCCTTTACATTTTCAAATGTTATGTTAATGATTAATCAAATGTCTACTATATAAAATTCTATTAGATTTTCACATAAAACAAAATGTTAAAGATTTGATTCTAGAGAACAACCCTAGTTGGAAGGAATAAATACACACCTAATAGAGAATGTTTATTATCCTATGGGTAAGAAATACTCTTGATTATACAAAAAAAAGTTAGGTTAATTATCACAATTTTATATTCTAATTTAATTTTTAAGTAAAATTAGTGGAGATTTTCAATAGAGGCATTCTTTTAGAGGCAGCATAAAACAAGACAAATGATGGGTTCAATGGAAAGAAAGGGTAGGGATATAAGGCATGGTCTCCAATGATGTAGACAAAATATCTCTTCTTGGATTCTCTAAAACCTTAATGTCAAATTGTTTGGCTTCGAAGCCAAGAGCTTTTTTCTGAATTATTTGAAAGCCTAATGTAATTTGCTGACTATTGCTCATTATCTTACCTTCAACCCAAAATCAATCTAAAATCTTAGCCACTTTTCTTTGTTTTTCATTTGTTTCATACATGTTTTTCTCTTTAACTTATTCTGATTTCCTGTCTATTCCTCTTCAATGAAACAGCTTTCCAGCCGAATTAAACTTTTCTCCCTTTAAATGTTTCATGTTCATCTTAAACATTCTTTTGTTCTTATGACAAAAGACAACGTAGTACATACTACGAGGAAAAATATACATTATGGGGATTCTCATATCTTAAATTTAATAAGGGAAGCAAGCTTGAGAAAAATAGACAACAGTTCAAAAAATTAAGGGTATCTCTTTACTATAGAGTAATGAACTAATAATCACCTTTGGATATATAATTATCACTTTGAATAAATGTTGCTCACAATAATTGAAACTTGGATTTTTTGACATATTTGGAATTCAATTAATTAAGTTTTATACCATTAGACCAACTTTTTATTAGTTCTTAACTTGTCTTTTCTGTTAATAATGGGCTTATTATATATTTGTTGCAATCAAACAATTATGATAAATTCTTTCCTTGATTTTTTTTCTCCTTTGTTCCTTATAAAAATTTACTACGCTTCCTCTATGGCTCTATTCTTCAATTTAGCATATAGAGAGCACTATCCATTTCATCAATCTAAAAACAAGTTTTATTATATTAATGGCTGACAACATAGCATCACTTATGCTAAAGAAACTAAAACCAAATAAACAAAAGACTTCGGGATTAAATTACATAAAAGAAATTAAGACTAAAATCAAAACGAAAGGAACTAACCATAATTAAGCCAATACAATATATTAACATGTACTTTGAAGGACCACTAAATCATAACAGTGTAATATGTTGATTAAGTTGAATGAATACTCTTAACTAACACACTTTAAAGGCAAGAATCAAAACTTTTAAAGCTAGCTAGCTTGGATTCAAGAAAAGAAAAGGCTATGCTATGCATAAAAGTGTCTTAGGTTGAAGATTAGTTTTGTAGGGCGTGGTGTTGTCATGGACCTGTGATGCCCTAACCACAAATGATACAACATTAAAGTATTGCTTAGTTAAGGGAATTTGGCATGCAACAGTGTCATTATTGGCTTCAAAAAAAATTACTTTGTAATCTAATAAAAATGATTTGCTTCAAATTTAAACGTCATACATATTACTATTTTCATATGGTTGGTGAAGTGGGGAGTACAACAATGATAATAATAGTGGATAGTGGATGTGAAACCACCAACCCATCCTAGCATTGACATTTCTTGGATTCCACATAATTTTAATAATCACATCAATGCTGTATCCCTCCTTCCCTTTTTTCGATGGTGGTGATATAGATATAAATATAACATACGATTAAAATTAAAAATTAGGTAATAATTATATAATCATTTAAAAAGGTATGTGTATTTATATTTTATTTTTATTATTAAAATTAAATTAAATTATTCATTTTAATTATTCTCATTTATTATAATAACAACTATTATCCCCTAATTCCCCTTGTATTAATATAATCAAAAAATAAAAATCACAAAGTACTTATTCAAAAATGTATTCATCAAATAATTTAATATTAATTTGGCTTGAAAAAATTGAAGAATTAAATTGTCTCAATATATTTAGATTCTATTCTCTGATTCTTGTTCATTTTTCCCAAGTGAAAATATTCAAAACAAAAAATTGTTTTTTATTTTTCTATGAATCCAACCATGACAGGGAATTTTTCTCCCGGAATATAAGTTGGATTGTTTATATGACTATTATACTTTTCTTTGTGTAAATCTTTATTTTGATCCTTAATTTTAAAATTAAAATTAGTATTCAAAGATCACGAATATGAGTGACAATAATCCATAACATGAACTAAAATATCCAAAAAATTAGTCATAAAAATACTTAAAAAGAATAATTTGATATCTTTGAGGACCACTTTAAGTTTTCCAAATTTTGAGGAATTGAATTGGTACACGGAAAAGGACAAAGTTGAATTTGTTATGTATCTTTCTTTTTTTTTTTGGCTATATGATGATATGTTATTTCAACATAAAATTAAGTGAGTGTTAGAATTAGGTAATATGACAAATTTAAGTAAGATAAGACACATAAATATTTTTTATTCAAAGTACATATAAACAACATAATGAGTTTACATTTTGTAAAATGGACCAAATATTAAATAACAACATCCTTGACATGGAAAAGGACAAAGTTGGAACAAGAGTTACGAAGTCACTAATCAGGGCAAGAAGCAAGGGCGAAACCAAGCAATTCGACAAGTCTCCGGGACCCTAATGGAAACCAACTATGACTGTGGATCACACTCAACTATGACATGAATCTAGGCCATGAACACGACCATGGACCAAGGGAGGACTTGATTGTGTTTCTCCGGTTTGCATGGGAATGGGAAAGTTTTTTCATTTTTGCTTTGTTTAACCTATGTAATAATGGTGTAAGATCTAGTTAACCGCAAAATTGGAATATAAAACTATCAACAGTGTCGCAAACAAGCATAGAGAAAGGAGTTATCGAATCTACAAGGACATGTTTGATATTAGCCTTTAAACTAAAAAATATTGTTTTAAGTTATTGTTCAAATGATTGTTTGATTAGTGACACAATTAATCAAATTTGTAATATAATTGGAAAGGGAACTAAGATTGAACTTTGCACTTACTATCTCTACACACCCGATTCTTAAGGTAAATTCATTCAGTAATGATTATTGCATGTAATAACCTCATGATTACTAAACGCTAATTGAAAGTGCAAAGTGTCAAGGATAGCACTAGCATGTCTTAGCCTATGTTTTGATGAAGACAAGGGTTTAACAAAGCTTGGAGATGGCTCAACAATCAATAGGCCTTATGCTCATTTGGTCATGTTTAGACTAGGATATAAATTGAGTCTATAATCTAAGTAGTCTGGGATGTGTGCCATAGTAATTGAGTATATGTTAGGTAAACCTAGATGCTAGTCTCTTAAGCCATCTTAATTGAACTATCATATTCATGAGATACATCATCTAGTTAATTATATGTTCATGCATCTATCATACATGTTATATGTGCATATTAAGCATAATATAATTGGTAAAGCATGTCTGTATATTGTGCATAACATATGAGAAGTTTGCCAGTTAAAACATATGCATAAATGTCTCAGTTAATCGATTAACGTGGTAACTTAATCGATGAACCTAACTGATTTTCTGTTGAATATGTGTTTTCTGTTTTAACCGATTTTTGTCTTTTTGCTAGCCCGTTAATCGATTAAATGGAAGTCTTAATCGATTAACTAGTATGTTATGTGTTGTAACTGAAATATGTTTTTGCTGTTGTAACTGCTTAACTATTTAACTGTTTGTGCAACGGATGAAACCACTTATTCTCCATGATATAAATACGAGGTTTCACTCAGAAACCCACAACATTGCATTTTATTGTATAGGCTGTTTAGAGAGTATTTTGGCATACGTGTTTTACTATTTTTCTGCAAGAGAGTTGCATGTGTGAGAAGAGAAATTATGTTGTTTCTGCTATAACATGCTTTCTGTTTTTGCATAGTTTCATATCCATTCTTATATTGCTCACATGATCATGCATTAGATTTTGATAGAAAGAACTCATTTGTATACTGATATTGATTAACTCACTTTTATGTTGATGGCTTAAGTGATTAGAATAAGGATTAATCTTTGAGTCTTTATCTTGTAATATTTTAAGCATTTATGTGCTTAGTATACCTTGCTTTTTAATGTGTTTTTGTGTAGTCTGGATTTGTCTCTTGGTGTGAGATCACCATAGAGATTGAAGTTCTTCACCAAGGTAGGGAGGTCTTGATTTGAGGATAAGATTCTTGGCAGGGGTTAGTTCGCGAGAAGGGTTTTCTCAAGAGGCGAAAGGGTAGAGTCAAACCAGGTTTTAGAGATCCTAGATTTCAAGAAGGGAGCATCCTTTGTGTTTGTAATTGAATTGGTATTTGTATCCTTAATTCAATATTGTGAAGAAAGAAAATCTCCCTGATCCAGAAGGGGAGGCCTGGATGTAGTTTGTAGTGGACCGCAAACGAACCAGGATAAAAATCCTTTTTGCACTGTTCTTTCTCTCTTTATCTTTCTTATGTTTCTTGCCATGATAAATTGAATCTGTAAGTGAAAAGTTGGATATTTGTTTACTGCCATATACTTAATATTTGTGCGTAAAAATATCTGAAATATATCTGTTAAATTGTGTTTTAATCACTATGCAATTTGCCTGTTTAGTCATTTTGTTATGTACATTAGTTAATCGATTAAACTCTGTTGTTAATCGATTAACTGGACTGTTTTTCCAGTAGTTGGGTTTTTGATCAAGAAGCGGTAATTGTTAACCGCCACACCTATTCAACCCCTCCTTCTAGGTGTTCCTAGACCACTGATACCTAACAAGTGGTATCAGAGCTAGTACGACGTGCTAGCTCAACCGCATCTGCGTGATCTGAAGGGAATTCAAATGGGTTCCACCAACCCCTTTGGCGGTGATAGTACATCCATTAACCGCCCTCCAGTATTCAGTAGCGAGGGTTACGCCTACTGGAAATTCTGAATGAAAATATTCATTGAGGCTATTGATTCGGATATTTAGGAATCCGTAATCAATGGCACCTTCGCCCCGCTTCACTTAGTGGATGGCGGACCGAATGAAAAGCCAAAAAGTCTACAGACCAATAAGGAGCGCAAGAAGGTCCAGTTCAACCTTCGCGCCAAGAACATCATTACATCGGCCCTATCCTACGATGAATTCTTTTGGGTGTCCCAATGTCAAAGTGCCAAGGAAATGTGGGACACTTTATAAGTAACTCACGAAGGCACTAGGGAAGTCTAGCGCGCCCGGTTAAATGCGCTAACTCGCGAATACAAATTATTTCGTATGCTACCGAGTGAATCAATCGGCGATATGCAAAAACGATTCACTCACATCATCAACCATCTTATCGCTTTGGATAAGGTGTTCACCAAAGGAGAGCTCACTAATAAAGTCTTACGCTGTCTTGACAGGAGATGGCAACCTAAAGTAACAGTAATCATGGAGTCCAAGGATCTAGACTCCATGCCTTTGGCAACACTCTTTGAAAAGCTTCAGGATCATGAGATGGAGCTTGGGCGTCTGACACTGCATGAGGAGTCCAATCGCAAAAAGAAGGGAATCTCTCTCAAAGCTTCAACATCACAACCCATTGAAGAGATAGATAATGAAGACTCCGATTCAGACATTGACGAGGAAACGCTGAACCTCCTAGTACGAAAATTTGGAAATTTCTTATAGAAGAAAGGAGGACTTAGACGATTCCAAAAGAAAGAAGTGCGTGAATCAACAAAGAAAGGAAAGACAAAAGAGCGCTTCACTTGCCATGAATGTGGTAAGCCAGGACACATGAAGTATCATGCCCTACTTATCTGAAAAGAGTTGATTCAGAGAAGAGAATTCCCCGGGACTTCAAATCAAAGAAAGCCTACATCGTCTGGGATGTACCGGAGGAAGAAACAACATCAAACACCTCAGATGAAGAGGAGACCACGAAGCTGTGCTTAATGACTATTACAGATGAGGCTTCCGTATCAGGTAGCAAGGATACTCCAGATGAGGTATACTCTAACACATCCTCTTCTTCTTCTGACTCTCCCTCATATGAAATATTATGTAGTGCTTATTTTGAGATGCATGAAGAACTTAAAAAATTAGCAAAGATAAGTAACGAAAGAAAACGAATAATTTTGCTAAACCAACACAAAATAAGTCAAATGCAGAAAGAATTAGATGAATTAAAACTAGAAAGAGAAACATTAGATCTAATTTTTTCTTGCGCTTCATGTGATTGCTCAAATAATAACTTATGTCAAAATACTACTTGTGAGTCTTGCGAGGACTTGAAAAACAAAAATTTTAAATTGAATGAAAAACTCGCAAAACTCACAAATAGTAAAAACCAATTAGACACCTTGCTCAATAAAACAAGAAATGTAGGTGACCATACATGATTAGGATATGTCCACCCATCCCATAAAAATAGACCATATAAGAGACCTATAACACGTCAATATAGAAATTCCAATAAACCAAACAGAGTCCCTACATGCCATTACCGTGGCACTTATGGTCATACTTCCCACTCCTGTTATATCAAGAAATATGGGATACCCACTGGTGTTTACGCTTGGGTAAGAAAGGGAGATAACTCCCTAGTCAATAATAAAAAAGGACCCAATATAATTTGGGTACCTAAGTCTGCTAGTGATCTATATTGCAGGTATGTCTTCGAACACGTGGACAAAATTGGTATCTTGATAGCGGTTGTTCGAGACATATGACTAGGGACAAGTCAAAATTCCTAGACTTGTCATTGAAATAAAATGGATTCGTCACTTATGGAGACAACAACAAAGGAAAAATATTAGGCACCAGGAAGATTGGCAACTCAACTCACACAATCACCGAGAACATTCTTTACGTAGAAGGTTTGGAACACAACTTATTAAGTATAAGCCAATTATGTGACAAAGGTAACACTGTGTCTTTTGATTCTGACTGTTGTATCATTCGTGATGAATTATCTAATAACGTTAAATTTGTCGGGCATCGAGTAAATAATATTTATATGGTTAATCTGGAGGATGTCATTTCCCTTTTCACAAACTGTCTTATTTCAAAAGAAGATGACATCTGGCTTTGGCATAGACGCGTCGCTCACATACATGTAAAGCATTTAGAAAAATTATCGAAAAATAACTTAGTAATCGGTCTTCCAAAACTCGATTTTAAAACTCAAGATTCCTGTGACATGTGTGAGAAATGTAAACAAGTTAGGAATTCTTTTAATAAAAGGAATGTGATATCCACTACTAGACCATTAGAGCTTCTCCATATGGACCTATTTGGACCATCACAAATTATGAGTTTTGGTGGAAGCTATTACGCCTTAGTTATTGTCGACGATTTTTCTAGATTCACTTGGACCTTATTTTTAGCATCAAAGAGTGATGCATATAAATCTTTTAAATGCCTGGCCAAGCAAATTCAAAATCAGTCCAACCTAAAAATTATTTAAATTCGATCCGACCATGGCGGAGAATTCGAAAATCATAAATTTAATAAATTTTGTGATAAACATGGTATTATGCATCAGTTCTCAGCACCTCATACAAAACAAAATGGAGTGGTTGAGAGGAAAAATAGAGTTCTAGAAGAACTCGCAAGGACCATGCTAAATGAAAGCAAGGTCCCAAAGTATTTTTGGGCTGATGCAGTTCACACAACATGCTATGTAATTAATAGAATATTACTTGGACCTACGTCTTCAAAAACTCCTTATGAAATATTTAAAGGTTGAAAACCAAATATTACTCATCTTCATGCTTTTGGCTGCAAATGTTTTATTTTGAATAATGGAAAAAGAAATTTAGGAAAAATTGACTCAAAAGCTGATCAGAGCATATTTTTAGGATATTCACTTCATACCAGAGCATACCGTGTGTTTAATAAATATACCATGCAAGTAGAAGAGTCTATCCATGTCCATTTTGACGAATCTTCTCCAAAAGAGAAGAGAAAGGTCGTTTCGGATGATATTTCAGGTACACTTGAAGAAGTACCATACTAGGACTTAGATGAAATCCAACAAGAAGCAGAGCAGCAAACAGAAATAGAGCAACATCAGGAAATGCCTATCGCTTGGAAAACTAAAAAGGATCATCCACTCGATAAAGTGTTAGGTGATATAACTACGGGAGTGGTAACCCGTAGCTCCTTACGAAACTTTTGTAATTTCGTTGCATTCATGTCTCAAATAGAGCCTAAGACCATCGATGAAGATATCAAGGATGTACACTGGGGTATAGCTATGCAAGAAGAGCTAAACCAGTTTGAGAGAAATAATGTGTGGGACTTGGTCCCCAAACCAAAAGATCATCACGTTATTGGCACCGGGTGGGTCTTCCGTAATAAGCTAGATGAGTCTGCCTTAATAATTAGAAATAAGGCTCGCCTAGTGGCCAAAGGCTACAACCAGGAGGAGGGCATCAATTATGATGAGACTTACGCTCCTGTATCTAGACTTGAGGCCATTAGGATGCTCCTGTCGTTTGCATCAATCATGAACTTCAAACTTTTTCAAATGGATGTTAAAAGTGCTCTTTTAAAGGGTTTGAAAACTTCAAATACCTGAACCATGTATATAAACTCAAGAAGGCCCTCTATGGCCTAAAACAGGCTCCCAGAGCCTGGTACGTTTGATTGAGCTTGTTCCTTCTAGAAAAAGGGTTCAAAAGAGGTTTGGTCGACACTACGCTATTCATTCGTAGATCTAATAATCATGTTTTACTCGTACAAATATATGTTGATGATATGATCTTTGGATCTACTAATGACATCCTTTGTAAGGAGTTTTATGAGTTGATGCAGGGGGAGTTTGAGATGTCGATGATGGGCGAGCTGACCTTCTTTCTTGGACTTCAAATCAAACAAATGGAAAGTGGCATCTTCATCCATCAGTTGAAGTATTGCAAGGAACTANTATTGAAGAAGTTCGACATGGAGAAATGTAAGGACACATCTACACCTATGGCATCTGCATGTTATCTGGACAGAGATGAAAAGGGAAAAGCGATTGAGGTAACCAAATATCGTGGGATAATTGGCTCATTATTATATTCAACTGCTAGCTGCCCTGATATTATGTTTAGTGTTTGCATGTGTGCTAGATTTTAAGCTTTACCTAAAGAATCACATTATATTGCTGTGAAACGCATCATGAGATATCTAAAAGGATCTATTCATATGGGATTATGTTATCATAGGGATGCCTCACTATCCTTGGTAGGTTATTCCGACTCCGACTTTGCTGGGTGTAATTTGGATCGAAAAAGCACTAGTGGGACTTGTCACCTATTAGGCAGCTCCCTAGTTGCATGGCATAGCAAAAAGCAAGCGTGTGTTGCTTTGTCCACCGCTGAACCGGAATACATTGCCGCTGGCGTGTGTTGCGCTCAAATCCTTTGGTTGAAGCAGCAACTTAAGGACTTTGGGCTCATATTAGAAAAGATCCCTATTAAGTGTGATAACACGAGTGCCATTAACCTCTCCAAGCATCCTGTTTTGCATTCTAGAACTAAGCATATTGAAATAAGGCATCATTTCTTGCGTGATCATGTCCAAAAAGGTGATTGTATTTTAGAATTTGTTGAAACAACTAAACAACTAGCAGATATTTTCACCAAGCCCCTCTCACGAGATACGTTCTATGTTCTCTGAAGAGAACTAGGAATTCTTGATGAAAAATATCTCGATTAACTCTTTTTTTTGCCTTGCATGATCACCTCTTTTAATGCTTTGAAAATGATGATTGAATGCTCATGCTCCCATCTCATAAATCCATGATTCTATGCTTAAATGCTCTAAATATGTGTGATATCTTATGCATCAAATTATAAAATTAAGTTTGAAATCCTTGCATGCCTTTAAAAACATCCAAAACGCTGAAACTAATGCATTTAATCGATTAAGTAACTCATTTAATCGATTACCTGGGGAAAAATTTCAAAACTTTCACTTTTATCTCACGTTTAATCGATTAGGAGATGCTGTTAATCGATTAACGACATCAGTATAACTGAAACAGAAGCGTTTCTGGAATTATTTCAAAACACCATTCATTCCATTTTCTCTCAAATCTCATAGGAATAAGCTCAACATCATCCTAAGCTCAATCCTAGCCCTAAACCGAATCACCCCACTGCCTTTTCCTTCCATAAACCATTTCCCTCATCTCCAAATTCCAAGCATTCGTTTTCCCTAAATTCAGAACTTAACCCTAGGTTTATCCCTAAACTCTCCTTTAAGCCTCCGTCACGATTAAGTGTTCATCTACTATGGATAAAGGACGTGGAAAGAGAATCAAGACAACTGCACAACGTCCTCTGCATGCTCCAAAAGCAGTGCCTCCTCCATAACCAAGGTAGAACTGCGGGGACCCATATTATTCTCTAATTCTACAAGAAACCCGGTTGCAAAAATTTCAGGGAAGAAAACCAACCTATATCCGGTTTGCGAATGTAACGTGGCTTGCTGAAAAGAACTTTGAATTTCCTCATGGCTTACAAGGATTCATATCATACGGATTTGGAACATTTTGAGGAACGTCAGAATGCATACATTGACAACCATTACCAATCCTTGCGGAACCATATTCATTCTGCTACTGAGTCTCAGAATAAAAGAATGATTGCTGAGTTCAACAAGCTGAGTGTCTTCATCAAGGGTGGTTGTAACTCGTCAACTCTTGACAACCAGAATCCTCCATTTCATCCTTAGATAGGAACCCTTAGAGCCTTAGTTTAGTCCTCCTAGCTAATGGCCTTTGTTGATCCTGTTTCATCTTGAGATCTTATGTTTTGTGGTGCTTTACTGTTTTATTTAGATTGTAATAACTCATAGCTACTACTGATCTACTATTTTTCTTTTGAGGAGTATGATTTCGAATTATTGCGTTTAATACTTGTTTGATTAATTATGTTGCATATAGCTCTTCAGCTTGTTTGCAATGAATCTTGATCATGAGTGGTGTATGTAATTATGTTAACTGATTATGCCTATTGTAAATTGATTAAATATATCAAATGCGTAATCATTCCATGCTTGACTTGCTTATGCATAACCCCTCATGTCATTCAAATAGTTATGTGGCTATCTGCTGTCATTTTAATTGATTAACAACTTTACTTAATCGATTAAATGATGTCAAATTGTGAATTTGTTCAAGCTTCTTAACAGTTGATTAATTGGTTTAAAACCCAAGGTTAATTGATTAATTTCAGTCTGTCTTAACCATAATAACTCTCCTAACATTTGACTAGAATTAAATACATTTATCTTTTTGATAATGTCAAAAGGGGGAGAAAGATTGCTTGTGTTATATATTTTGCAGATTTTGTATAATAGTTTTGCAGGTTGTTATATCAAGCTTCCGACAATACATTTCAAATGCGTTGTAACTGCTTTAACTCTGAAATTCAATCGCACTACAAAATCATCATCAAAAACATCATAGCAAAATCATCATCAAGCTTATCCATCAACAATTGAAGAATTTTGATGAAGTGTTTGTCATCATAAAAAAGGAGGAGATTGAAAGTGCAAAGTGTCAAGGATAGCACTAGCATGTCTTAGCCTATGTTTTGATGAAGACAAGTGTTTAACAAAGCTTGAAGATGGCTCAACAATCAATAGGCCTTATGCTCATTTGGTCATGTCTAGACTAGGATATAAATTCAGTCTATAATCTAAGTAGTCTGGGATGTGTGCCGTAGTAATTGAGTATAGGTAGGTAAACCTAGATGCTAGTCTCTTAAGCCATCTTAATTGAACTATCATATCCATGAGATACATCATCTAGTTAATTATATGTTCATGCATCTAGGATACATGTTATATGTGCATATTAGGCATAATATAATTGGTAAAGCATGTATGTTTATTATGCATAACATGTGAGAAACATATGCATAAATGTCCCAATTAATCGATTAACGTGGTAACTTAATTGATTAACCTAACTGATTTTCTGTTGAATATGTGTTTTCTGTTTTAACTGATTTCTGTCTTTCTGCTGGCCCATTAATCGATTAAATGGAAGTCTTAATCGATTAACTAGTCTGTTATGTGTTGTAACTGAAATATGTTTTTGCTGTTGTAACTGCTTAACTGTTTAATTGTTTGTGCAAAGGATGAAACCACTTATTCTCCGTGCTTTAAATACGAGGCTTCACTCAGAAACCCACAACATTGCATTTTATTGTATAGGGATGTTTAGAGAGCATTTTTGCATACGTGTTTTACTACTTTTCTGCAAGAGAGTTGCATGTGTGAGAAGAGACATTATGTTATTTCTACTATAACATGCTTTCTGTTTTTGCATAGTTTCATATCCATTCTTATATTGCTCACATGATCATGCATTAGATTTTGATAGAAAGAAATCATTTTTATACTGATATTGATTAACTCACTTTTATGTTGATGGCTTAAGTGATTAGAATAAGGGTTAATCTTTGAGTCTTTATCTTGTAATATTTTAAGCATTTATGTGCTTAGTATACCTTGCTTTTTAATGTGTTTTTGTGTAGTCTGGATTTGTCTCTTGGTGTGAGATCACCATAGAGATTGAAGTTCTTCACCAAGGCAGGGAGGTCTTGATTTGAGGATAAGATTTTTGGTTGGGGCTAGTTCGCGAGAAAGGTTTTCTCAAGAGGCGAAAGGGTAGAGTCAAGCCAGGTTTTAGAGATCCTAGATTTCAAGAAGGGAGCGTCATTTTTGCTTGTAATTAAATTGGTATTTGTATCCTTAATTCAATATTGTGAAGAAAGAAAATCTCCCTAATCCAGAAGGGGAGGCCTGGATGTAGTTTGCAGTGGACCGCAAACGAACCAGGATAAAAATCCTTTTTGCATTGTTCTTTCTCTCTTTATATTTCTTATAATTTTTGCCATGATAAATTGAATCTGTAATTGAAAAGTTCGATATTTTTTTACTGCCATATACTTAATATTTATGCATAAAAATATCTGAAAAATATCTGTTCAATTGTGTTTTAATTACTATGCAATTTTCCTGTTTAGTCATTCTATTATGTACAATAGTTAATCGATTAAACCTTACTGTTAATCGATTAACTAGACTGTTTTTTCAGCATAACAGAATGACTAAACAAGATATGGCAAGTAAACAGTTAATCGATTACCACTATGACTAAACAGGATATGGCGGTAACTGTTTTTAAACCTTACAATAGTTAATCGATAACCACTATGTCTAGATACTAATAAAATAAAGTGCATGATATGGCATGTAATATAATTCTGTGTTGGAATTTGTTGAAAGAATGATGTTTTGAAGTGAAATGAAAAAACTCACTAGTCCCACTTTGCTTGGAGGATAGAAGTTGAAAGGCTTTATAAGCCTTAAGTTGCGGTCCAACATTCTTTTCAATAAAATATTTATTTGTTAATTAATTGATTAATTTAATATTGATGGTCCTTTTGGGCTTGGACCGTGTGTTGACCAAGTCAACACACATGTAACAAGGAAAGAGTCGTTAGAGTCATTGGAGGAGATCTCGGCCATTATGATAAAGCCGTTGGTAATAGAGCCGTTGGTAATAGAGTTGTCGGTGAAAGAGCCGTTGGAGGCCTCAGGCTAAAAATAGAGGCCTCCTTCCCTCATTATAAATTGCACCAAGTTGAAGGCATTTACCTCTCAACTTCTCTTTCTCTCCCCTTATATTTCGCCGACGCATTTCCGACAACCTTCTCTCTCTTTCTTTCTGTGGCACTTTAGAATTGGAAGAAGTAGCCAAAGTGGGAATTTCGAGAACTGACATTGGTAGTGAGTATTGTGGAAAAAGAATTGGCATAGGTAGTCATATTGTGGGAATTCGAGAATTGGCACTAGTAGCCATATTGTGGGCGTATTCGAGAGCGATTCTTACAATGTAGTAAGAAATCATATAACAAAGAACTGAGCTGTTTTATCCTAGGGACGACATGATTAATAGTATGCTTGCACAATTTTAGCAGTACCATGAAATGTCTTAAAGAGAGCGACCTGATCGTGACTCAGGCAGTAATGACTATTTTGTGCCATTCAGAATTGTTGCGAGCTACGGTAACAATAATTTTATGACGTTTCTACTACAATGCCTTTTGTAGATAATATTATGGACCGAACAACAATGACTTGAACAAGCTATTTCGGATGAGAAAGGTGGTTCACGTTTTGAAAACCGACATCCGAGTGGTGTCGAATGAGGCTAAAAAAGAGGAAATGGGTAAACTGGCTATTGAAATAGTTATCTGGAATGAAAGTGATTACTTATGTAAGAACTTCATTCTGAATGGGTTGTCTGATTATCTCTAGGATTAGTAGGTCCATACAAGTCTGCCAAATTAATTTGGTATGCACTTGAAAAGAAATATGATACCGAGGAAGTTGGTCCTAAAAAGTATGTTGTTAGCCGCTACCTCAAGTATCAGATGACTAATGATAAATCAGTTGCGTCTCAGTCCCATGAGATATAGAAAATTGCTCATGAGATCAGTTCTGAGGGTATGTCCCTATATGAGAAATTCCAAGTGGCTGTCATAATTGACAAACTGCCTCCTAGATGGAAGGACTTCAAAAACCTTCTGAGGCCCGTCTTCGTATTAAAGAAGAGGCTCGTAAGCAATATCAGAGAGAAGAGGTGTTGATTGTCTCCAACATAGCACTAAGAAGAAATTCTCAGGTGTGGTTCTGAAGCCTTTTAGCACTAATTTCAAGGATCAGAACCACAATGAGTATAAGGCTAAGAACATCAGTCGCAACAAGAATTGGAACCCTCAAAAGGTCCAATATGCTAAGCCACCTACTAAGAATGACTATGGAAACTTGTTCATCTACTTCAAGTGTGGCAAACTAGGTCATATGGCATGCAAATGCAGAAATAAATCAATGGATCGTCCTCCATAGGCCAACATGGTTGATAAGCCATTTGTGGCTATATTATCTGAGGTCACTATGGTTGGAGGAACTGATGGATGGTGGATAGATACTGGTGCATCTCACCATGTTTTCTATGACTATGCTATGTTCAAAACATACAGGAATGTTGATGACAAGGTGTTGTTGGGTGACTCCCACACCACTATTGTTGCTGAAACTGGTGATGTGAAGCTGAAGTTTACATTTGGGGAGACTCTGATTCTCAAAGATGTAATGAACATTCTAAAGATGAGGAAGAATCTAGTTTCTGGTTTTCTTCTTTATAAGGATGGTTTTACCCAGACCATAGGAGAAGACTTGTATACTCTTACTAGGAATGGGGTATTTGTTTGGAAAGGGTACACCACTGATGACATGTTTAAATTAAATGTTGATATTTCTATTAATAAAATTTCAGATTCTATTTACATGTTGTATGATTTTAATATTTGGCATTCTAGACTTTGTCATATTAATAAACGTGCAATTTCAAATTTGAGTAGCTTAGGTTTAATTCCAAAGTTACCTAAAAATAATTTTGAAATTTGTGAATCATGCAGTCAAGCGAAAATTTCAAAAAACCCTCATAAATCAGTAATACGAGAATCTAAGCCTTTAGAATTAATACGCTCAAATATATGTGAATTAGATGGAATGCTAACTAGAAATGGTCAACGTTATTTTATCATATTTATTGATGATTGTTCTGATTTTACTTATGTATATCTTATGAAAAATAAAACTGAAGTACTTGACATGTTTAAATTATATGTAACTGAAATTGAAAATCAACTCAACAAGAAAATAGAGAAACTTAGAAGCGATAGAGGCACTGAGTATGACTCTAACATATTTAATGATTTTTATAAACTAAATGACATTATTCATGAAAAAAAATGCACCATATTCACCTGAAGTAAATAGTAAAGCTGAAAGAAAGAATAGAACTTTAACTAAATTAGTATTAGCTATTATGTTAAGTTCTGGTGCAACACCCTCTTGGTTGGTGATTTTTTTTAACTGTGCTATGCACTAAATAGAGTCCTCAAGGCTAAAAGCAAAATTTCTACATATGAAGTTATTAAGAATAGACTGTAAGAATGAGATTGCAACTAAGAGGGGGGGGGGGGGGGAATTAGTTGACTTAACATCATGGCCACTTTTTCTGCTTTTTCTGCAAAATGTAAGAGTTAATGTGCAGCGGATAATATTGCATAAAATAAACAAGTATAAATTAAAGAGGAAAGAGAAAGGGAGTACACAAGTATTTTATACTGGTTCACCTTCTTGTCCACCGAAGGCTACGTCGAGTACTCTTGCAACACAAGATATTTTCCACTAAATATTATGAGTAGTAATTACAAAGTCTCACCCCGAGATCTCTAAGTACCTTACCCACTAACTAATATTTATACCTAGAAAACACTTTTCCAAGTTACTCTATCCCCTTTCTATTCACACTCTGTGAAAGAAAGTTTATTGCAAAGAATGAAGAATTTCAGTGATGGCTATGGATTGCCTTTACAAGTATGAAATATTATAACACTTGCAATCCAATCAACTTTCTTTGTATACTTAGTAATAATGATCAATAGATTTGTAAAACTTTGAAACAATTACTTCAAGTAACTCAGAAAAATTCTCTTTTGAAAGTTTAAGAACTTAGTGCAAAAGTGCAGAAAAATAGTGAGAGAATTTCTCAGAGTTGTATAAAAGTTGTGTGTTTGTGTTGTGAGAGTTAGAGTCTTTATATAGATTTTCCAAACACCCATGGTGTCTTTCTAAAAGTGTAGGAGTTGTTTGAACTGAGGAGATTTCATTTGGAGTGAAAACATTTCAATTTGAAATCTAAAATCTCATGCAACAGTCTTCAGTAATCGATTACTGATAGTGTGTAATCGATTACCCAAACTCACTGTCCACTATTTTATTTAAAAACAAATTAGAGTAATCGATTACACCATTTGGGTAATAGGTTACTCGACTTTTGTAAAACTGGTAATCTGTTACTCAAAGGCAGTAATGGATTACTCTGAATAGTTTTAAGTTGGATAACTCTTTTTCTCACACATGTAACTTGTTACTTAAATTAAGTAACCCGTTACACACTATTTATAAAAAAAATTAAGTATTTTTAAAGTGTTTCATTATTCTTTTAAAAATAGTTTGAGCATTGCTACTATGCATAACTAAGAGTTTTAGGATAGAAGTACCTATAGAGACTTAATCTAATTTTCTTGAAGCTTTAATCTTCTTTGTCTTCATAAGTATTCTTCTTTTTCTTCTTTTTGGTGATTTTGGTGTCTTCGTCAAAACCTTGCCAAGGTCAGGAGCAAAGATCTTCTTCACATAGACAACCAAACTTTTCTTATTTGAGAACTTGGGGTTGTCTGACCTATATCCGGATACCAGACCCTAAGAGAGTTAAACTCGCAAGTAGAACCTATAAATGTGTATTCATTGGGTATGTTGTGAATAACAAGGCGTACATGTTTTATGACCTTAACACGAAAGTGTTCATTGAGTCTAACGATGCTGACTTCAATGAAATGAAATTCCCTTTTAAATTGAGGAATAGTGGGGGAACAACTAGTAACATACCTGCGATTAACAATAATGATAATAATGATGGGTTAGAAATAGAACCTAAAATCAATAAGAGAACAAGGACTGCTAGAGAATATGGACCCGATTATATGGTCTATATATTGGAAGAGGATCCATCAACTCTCCAAGAAGCTTTGACTTCTTTGGATGTTGATTTGTGGCATGAGGCCATATATGATGGAATAGATTCTCTAGAGTCTAACAAGACCTGATGGCACAATGGATAAATACAAGGCTCACCTTGTAGCTAAGGGTTTCAGGCAAAGGGAGAATGTAGATTTCTTCGACACCTTTTCACCTGTTACAAGAATAAAATCCATTAGAGTACTAATTTCGCTCGCTGTGATACATAATTTATTAGTACATCAAGTTGATGTTAAGATTACTCTCTTAAATGGTGATTTGGAAGAAGAAATCTATATGGAACAACCTGAATGTTTTGTAATACATGGGCAATAAAATAAGGTTTGCAAGTTAGATAAGTCATTGTATGGTCTTAAGCAAGCACCTAAGCAGTGACATGAAAAGTTTAACGACTTAATGATCTTGAATGAGTTTAAGGTGAATATAAGTGACAAATTCATTTATTACAAATCATAAAATGACATTTGCACTATCATATGTCTCTATGTAGACGGTCTACTCATATTTGGTTCCAACATTCATGTTGTGAATAATGTGAAATCATTGTTGTGTAACAACTTTGATACGAAAGACCTTGGAGAGGCAAGTGTAATCCTTGCTATAAAAATTACTAGGTCAAAAGAAGGAGTTTCTTTGGATTAATCTCACTATGTGGAAAAGATCTTAAAGAAATATAAATACTTCGACTATAAACCTGCTAGCACACCATATGATCCAAGTGTAAAACTTTTTAATAATATTGGTAAAGGTATAAGACAAGCTGAGTATGCTAGCATCATTGGTAGTCTTCAGTATGCCACTGATTGCACTAGACCCGACATTGCCTATGTTGTGGGATTATTATGCAGGTTTACCAGTAGACCTAGTATGGAGCATTGGCATGCTATAGAAAGGGCATTGAGATACCTTAAGAAAACAATGAACCTTGGATTACATTACCAAAGGTTTCCAGCCGTCCTAGAATGATTCAACGATGCTGATTGGAACACTCTTTCAGATGATTCCAAAGCAACCAATGGCTATATATTTCAAAAATTGAGTGGGGCTGTTTCTTGGAAGTCAAAGAAACAGACTATTCTGGCTCAATCCACTATGGAAGCTGAGATGATAGCACTAGCAACAGCTAGTGAAGAAGTAAGTTGGCTAAGAATCTTGCTTACAGAGAGATCCTTTGACGAAAGGACTAGCTAGAGAGAAAGTTCATAATACTTCTCATAGTATGGGACTATTGCCCTTAGAACGAGGATCACTCATGATGGTAACCCAACCTAACTGATTGGAGATTCCAAGAAATAGGTTCAATGGGTAATAATAAATTGTGAAGTGATATGAGAATGAACATGCTATAAAATTATGCGAAGCATGATTCCTATAGCATATGTAAGGATGAGTTAAACTCTCAATGAGATCTATACTCTAATTGGAGTGGAGTACCTAAGCTATAGGAGTATTCTTGATAGACTCACCTATGTGAATGTGGAAGTGGGGGCCGCTTCCTATGAAATTTTGGGGCATAAATTTCTAGAGTGTTCACAATACTGGGATAGACGTGCATGACCTTTAACGCACAGGCTTTACAGAATACACCTTTGAAAAGGTTGTGTGTGGTTTGATGTTGGAGATAGAGTTCAAGGCTACGAGTCACTCTAGTAAAACCTGGATCATATTCACTATGCAAAGGTTCAAGTCGCATGACACCTTTGTTTATGCACAATCTTATTGAGACCACATAAATTCTGTGAAATCATTTTTTAATTTCCAGTGGGGGATTGTTGGAATTTGTTGAAAGAATGATGTTTTGAACTGAAATGAAAAAACTCACTAGTCCCACTTTGCTTGGAGAAGGGAAGTTGAAAGGCTTTATAAGCCTTAAGTTGCGGCCCAACATTCTTTTTAATAAAATATTTATTTATTTATTAATTAATTTAATATTTTGGGGCCTTTTGGGCTTGGACCGTGTGTTGACCAAGTCAACACACACATGCAACAAGGAAAGAGCCATTAGAGAGCCGTTGGAGGAGATCTCAGCCATTATGGTAGAGTCGTTGGTAATAGAGTTGTTTGTGAAAGAGCCGTTAGAGAGTCGTTGGAGGCCTTAGGCTATAAATAGAGACCTCCTTCCCTCATTATAATTTGCACCAAGTTGACGGCGTTTACCTCTAAACTTCTCTTTCTCCCCCCTTATATTCCTCCAACGCATTTCCGGCAACCTTCTCTCTTTTTCTTTCTGTGGCACTTGAGAATTGGCACATGCAGCTGAAGTGGGAATTTCGAGAACTGACACTCATAGTGAGTATTGTGGAAAAAGAATTGGCACGGGTAGCCATACTGTGGGAATTTGAGAATTAGCACTAGTAGCCATATTGTGGGTGTATTCGAGAGCGATTCTTATAGTGCTGTAAGAAATTGTATAACATATAACTGGACTGTTTTATCCTGGAGACGACATGGTTGATAGTCTTCTTGCACAATTCTAGCAGTAACACGAAACATCTTAAAGAGAGTGACCTGGTCGTGACTCAACCAATAACGATTATTTCGTGCCATTCAGAATTTTTGTGAGATACGGTAACAAGAGTCTATGTCTAGAAAATGTATCAATTGTTGAGTTATACAAGTTCAGAATAATGCAAGTAAAAGACTAAGCAATTTATTCAATAATCATGCAATAAGATGATCAAACTTAAAGTAAATACAAAAATTTAAGGATAATCAAAACTTCATGAATTAATAGATGAATCAATATGCATACATCAAGCTTATATTACATTCAATCCCAATAAGAGTTTTAGCTACTCATGTTCACAAGGTGTAAGTAAGATAGGGATAAAACATAACTCATGAGGTTGTAGAAACACATACAAATGAGCATAGATTAACTCCTCTAATACTTACACTTTGATCCTAGGACTCAAATGAGCTAAACTACCCTAGAAATTCAGAAAAAGTATTACAAAGTGCATATCTAATGACTTGAGTTGGAAGTCCTTAAATAGTGTATGTATGTTCGCTTTTGCGCTTAGTGCACCACTTGTGCGTTGGGCCCTCCAACTAGCTATGCACGACCTTTCAATGCACCAGCTTGCGTTGGGCAAACCTCCTTGTGCTGAATGCACCACTCATTGCGCTGAACGCAACTACGTGCGCTGAACGCATGAGTTCTAGAGCCTAAATGTTAAATTTCGAAATTTTAGTTCGCTGGGTGCTAGGGGTACACTGAGCATAGTTTGCAGGCTGCTATTTTCGCTCAACGCAAAAACCTGGGCTTATTGCATCGAGTTTTCCATATTTCACCGATTCGATCGTTCACAATGAAAATCCATCAATTAGAAACAACATATCCAAAATTAAGCTAGATCCAATGGATAAAGAATTTTTGTTTCGCAATTATACTCAGACTACTCATGGTTAAACTCTTGCTTTTATTTGGAACTTATGTTTTTGCAATTATTCCTCTGAATTAAGCCTACAAAACACTTCAGATGTGAGACTTGACCATTTAAATAAGTTTCAATCATGTATTAGTACAATTTTCATTTATAGGAGTTGATTAAGTAGTTAAAATACCTTAAAAGAGTGTATAATATATGACAAATTTAGTACTTAACAGGTCCACATCGTAAAGATCACGAGTGGTGATCAACCGATCGCTTGGATTGAGTCTTTTCTTTTCTTTCTTATGAGTTACAACATTTAACCATGTAATAAGGTGATATAGTAAGTTGTAGGTTTCAATGTACCAAAAAAATAAGTTGTAGGTTTTACTTTAACATCATTGACCGAGTTATGAGGCTACATATTCACTTGATTGTAGCTGCCTTTATAAGGTAACTCAAGATTTTGAAATGTCAACAAAGATACATATTCATTTTATATTCAGAATTTTATGAGTTGTGAGAGTGCTCACTTACGTTCTTGTGTGAATTGTGTGAACTCACAAATGAATTGTCAAGGTCCAATCCATATTGGGGTGTCCGAAATTGGCTTATATCCTTCTTTGGTGGGACACCATTCACCATCATCTTTTTCTTCATTCCTTTCTATTTCTCTACTTAATCTTTATTTTCCGAGTTTTTGTTACTTTATTTATGTTAAGTTTAAGTTTTTATTTTCATTTTTTGTGGGGATTTTCTTCCCTAGAATGACCAAGATACATATTACAATCAACGTGGCTATAGTGATATCGATTATTTAATGAAGAAGATAGGAAACAAGAAATAATCTGATCCAAAACCAACAACGGTTGTGGATAAAAAATATGAAAACCACTTTTTTTTAACGGTCCCGTTCATAGTTCAAGGAAAGGGAAAGTAAGGCTAGCAAGTAAGTATTGCCTTTGTCCATTATATAAAATCTTTCTTATATTATAGTTTAGGTTTTTTTAGGAATTGTTTCAAAGTTTTATGCTTATTAATTGATGTTGTTACCATAATATTATTATATTAATTGTTTTGAAATATAAAATTGTTAATTAATCGAGTAAAAAGAGAATATGAAATAATTTCATTTATAAATGACAAGTAGTTAATTATGACCATTTTTGAAAATTTTAATGATAATATCATATTCTTTAATAGTTTGAAAGTTTAGATATTTCATGATGATTGATGAAATACCAATCCTATAATCTTGAATCTCATGATTCTAACACATAATATAAAACAAGGATATAAAGTCATATATGAATCCATGAATTCATGCTCTCTGATCTACTCCTTTGATATACCTTTTGAGAGAGTTTGGGTATGATGACATTCCTCAACTAAATCATTAATTCATTTTGGGACCTTCGTTTTCTTCTGATGGGGAGAGGTGAAAACTATTTGTGATTTGGTATCTTTGGGGACCATAACCATTCCTTGTGTGTTAACTTATAGGGTTCCCATTATCCCTTATATGTCAACCATTTGGGTATCCATTCATTAAGCCCATATCCATTATCAGTTCCAGAAGTCGTTTAGGTTGTTAGTAATTAGATCACTTGTTTGGTAACCCCTAAAATAAATAGCCAATATAATTGTATTAAATATATGATGTCCACCTTAATTAGAAATTATGAATTTCTAACAATCTCCCACTTGGGGTTCATATTTACCTAAAACAATTATATCACATATTCTTTAGGTGTGCATCTGTATGCTATTTATATTTAGACTTCTCCTTAATATAATCTAGTTCATCTCATATATCAACTATGGAACCACTGCGACTTTCACCACATTCAAGTGTGACTTGACCACGATGATCACCATATTAATATAATTAATGACATAGATCAAATATGGATGAGTGACATGGAAATTTCATGCAATGTGATCTCAAACATGTTTATTTCCAACTAGTCCTTCTTTATTCTTTAGTGAGATAAATCCAAAGTCTTTAATTGCAACATAATAGTTACAATACACAAGTTCAAAATAGAACAATAAACCATCAACTTTATTATGCATAAAACTATATATGACGTCCAAAGTAAGTCCTAAAACATATAGAAACCCACTGAACTAAGGTATCCTAAGGAGCAATACTCATATGACCAAACCCTTAGTCAGTGGACCAGCTAGCATAAAATTTGTCCATATATGTTCTATGAAAATGTGTCTATTTTGAACATTTTCTATAATAACCAGAAACTTGATGTCAATATAATTTGACTTTCATGGTCTGATGTTTCAAAACAAACCATGAACTCCGTAACCATGGTTGAAGGAGCTATGAGCGTCTCTTTAGCAGACTTCCAAGAGATAGCACCTTCAACCAAGATAAATATATATCCAAATGTGGAGTGTTTGTTATATAGACAACCAAAAATCAGAGTTAGAGTACCCAATGATCTCTAAATTCTCAAATATCCAATAAGTGAATATGTACTCCTTTGTTCTCTTTAAGTAACACATAACACGTTTGACTGCCTTCTAGTGATACATTACATGATTACTCAAATATCTTTCCAAAACTCCCACGACAAATGTGTAAGACTGAGATTGCAACTAAGAGGGGGTGGGTGAATTAGCTGACTTAAAATAATGACCACTTTTTCTGCAAAATCAATAGTTAAAGTGCAGCGGAAAATATATGCAGAAAATTAACAAGTAAAATCAAAGAGATAAAGGAGAAGAGAATACACAATGATTTTTATATTGGTTCACCTTCTTGTCCACCGAAGGCTACGTCTAGTACTCTTGCAACACAAGATATTTTTCCACTAAAGATTATGAGTTGTAATTACAATATCTAACCCTGAGATCTCTATGTACCTTACACACTCTTTAATCATTATTCACCTTCGGAAAAAACCTTTCCAAGTGATTCTAATCCCCTTTCTTATCACACCCTGTGAAAGAAAGTATTCTGCAATAATAAAGAAGAATGTTCAACAATGGCGGAATTGCCTTTACAATTATGAAAGTGATGTAACTTACAATCCAATCAACTCTTTTGTATACTTAGTAATAATGCTCTTTATAAGTTTGTAAACTTGAAACACTTTCACTTTAAGCAACTTCAGAAAAATCAACTTTGAATGTTTAAGAACTTGTTGCCAAAAGTGCAGAGAATAATGTTAGAATATGTGTAAGAGCTTTTGAAATTTGTATGAGAGTTGTATATATGTTGTGTGTTATAATTGTGAGTTTCAATGCCTTTATATAGGCTTTCCAATCAGCCAAAATGTTTCTTCGAAAGGGTATAAATTGATTGGAATGAAAACATGTCTTTTAGGTTGAAACTCATTTACTTGGAATTTGAAAAACTGATGCAACAACACTCAGTAATCGATTACATCATTGAGTAATCGATTACCCAAATGTTCTACCCATTGAACATTTATTTTTGAAATAGAGTAATTGATTACAGCAAGTTGAGTAATCAGTTACTCCACTTTAATAACACTGGTAATCTGTTACTCAAAGACAGTAATGGATTACTCTGATCAGTTTTAAGTTGGATAACTATTTTCTCACACTTGTGACCTGTTACTTAGATGAAGTAACCCGTTACACACTATTTTTGAAAATTGTTTTAAGTATTTTAAAGTGTTTCAATTTTCTCTTTAAAATAGTTTGAGCATTACTACTATTGTATAATCAAGAGTATAGGATACAAGTACCTATTTGGATTTAGACTAAAAGTCTTGAATATCTTGAAGCTTGAATATTCATGCTCTTCATAAGTATTCTTCCTTTTCTTCTTTTTGGTGATGTTGGTGTCTTCATCAAAACCGTGCCTAGGTCAAGAGCAAAGATCTTCTTCGCAAAATTCTATGTCGGGACGTGTACAAACTTGAATATACTTTAGACTTCCTACTGTAGATGTATAACGAATCTTTTGCATCTCATATCTTTCCAGATCATTTTTGGGGCACTGTTCGAGACTAAACTTGTCTCCCTTAGCTATAGGGGTATCCTATGGTTTACTTTCTTTCATGTCAAATCAATCTAGGACTTTATCTATATAGCTTTCTTGTGACAATCCTAGGATACCTTGAGAGTGATCTCTCAGTATCCGAATACCTAATACAAAAGAAGATTCCCCAAGATCTTTCATTTCGAAATTCTTCGTTAGAAATCTCTTGGTCTCATACAATAGTCCCATATCACTGCTAGCAAGTAGTATGTCATCGACATATAATACTAGGAAGATAAATTTACTCCCACTGAACTTATGGTATACACAATCTTCAACTTTATTTGCCTCAAAACCATACCATGTAATAACTTGATGAAATTGTGATTCCATTGATGGGAAGCTTGTTTAAGCCATAAATGAATTTCTTTAATTTGCATACCATTGACTTTGATCCAGCTGACACAAAGTTTTCTGGTTGCACCATATAGATTGTTCCTTAATGTCCTCATTTAGAAACGCAATCTTAACATCCATCTAATGTAGCTCTAAATCAAAATGAGCTACTAGTGTCAATAGTATTCTAAAAGAATCCTTCGAAGATACTAGGGAAAAGGTTTCTTTATAATCAATGCCTTCCTTTTGAGTGAAGCCTTTAGCAACTAGACGAGCTTTATATTTGTCAATATTACCCTTCGAATCCCTCTTGGTTTTAAATATCCATTTGCAACCAATAGGTTTTGCACCTTCGGGTAATTCGACAAGATCTCAAACGTCATTATCATGCATAGACTTCATCTCATCCTTAATATAATCATCAAGAATTGCACTTCTCCTCTCTCTAGTGGATCTCCTTAATGACACTTCTATTTATTGAGGTTGTTGAATTTGTTCTATAGTACTTGAGGGAGAACCTCATTGTTGTCTTCTTTAAGAATATTGTCAGGAACAATATTCTGAACATAACTCCTATTATCGAACTTGTTCCTTGAATGGTAATAGGCACAAGAACTTGTTCAACATTAGCGATGAGTTCTTCCTCAAAGAGAAGATTCTTTATGTTCTCTTCCTCCCAAAATCAACTTCCTCAAGAAATCTTGCCTTTCCCATCTCAAAAAAGTCTTGAAGAGGGACCATAAAATTTATAGCTCCGAGAGCGTTCAACATAACCAACAACATAACATCTAACAGTTCTTGAGTCAAGTTTCCTTTCATGCGGCCTATAAGGCCGCACCTCAACTGGAAAATCCCAATGTGCAACTGTTTTAAGCTTGGTTTTTTTTATTACTCCAAAGCTTATTATGGATGTAAATTTTGGTCTTTAAAGCTCTCCCCTAAAGAGACTCTAGCAAGGAAGAATGATTGATCATACTTCTCACCATATCCTTAAGAGTTTGGTTTAATCGCTCAACAACACCCTTCATATTAGGTTTGCTTGACATAGTGTATTGCAAAACAATTACACATTCTCTAAGGAAAAACACAAATAACCCTTTCACATCATCCTTATTGTGCTTTCTTATCTTGTTCTAACAGGTCATAGCTAAGTGAGCACTTTCAATCTTATCTCTATGAAATCTCTCTTCCTCTTGCACATAGTTCATCTGGGTATTATAACTCACTTTCAATTGCTCAAAGTGTGCAGGAAGCGAGATCAAAATCAAGTGCATGAGCAAGTCATCACCAAGCTCTAACTTAAGTGACCTGAGTTTTGATGCGAGATTAGACATCTCCATAAGTACTCCCTTTTCAATTTATACTTCATGGAGATGATTTTAGCCAAAAGGCTACTCGTCTTCGCCTTTTCAATTTTTTTTTGGCAAAACATGGTTCTATTTCTTCAAGGAACTTTCTTGCACTCTAACCCTCGGAAATAGAGCTCTGAAACGCTTCTAGAATAGAGTGTTTCATGATCATTAGACACATTCGGTTAAACTCTTCCAATTTCTCAATTTTAACTTCATCGAGGATTTCCATAGTACCAATGGATTTCTCCACCTAAAGTATCAGATCTAAATCCATACAGCCGATAATAATTTCTACGGCTTCCTTATAGACCTTAAAGTGCCCCATTCAGCAATGGGATGCTCTTAATTTGAGCAGAAATATTTGCAGCACTAGTAAAGGAACAAAACAAATTGCAATCATTCTTGCAATTAAACTCACATTCAAATTTAATACTTAAATTCAAATGATAATAGGGCACATCACGAGTTACCTAGCACAACATTAATATTTAGTCTTTGGACAAAAATATTAACTTGAGAGTGGTACACTCAATGTAGTAATCAATATTGATAATTAGTCCTGTCAAACAATAAGCCTTTCTTTGGACCGACTTACTATTCACATGGAAAACCATATGATTATTGCATATTTATTGCTACAAATATGTTTGTAATTTGGGTCAAATAGTATTCTTCCTTTAGACTGATCACTATTCACATAAAATCCAAACATACAATTGACTTGATATTTCATATTAATCACTAATGATCATAATGCATGTCAAATAATAAATCATTCTTTAGACTGATTTATCATTCACATATGCAACTTTATAATAACCACATGTTTCCCATCACATGTGTGTATATAATCCAGCCAAATAATAATCTTCGTTTGGGCCGATTAATATGTGTATGGATACATATACGCATTAGCATTTGACATTTATTATGAACAATTCACAGAAAAAATATCACTTTGGCGACTTCATATTTCATAAGTTTACTTAAAATATCAAACAATTTTATTTTCTAAAAGAAAAACTATTTAGTTGAGTTTGATGCGACATAACCTTAATCCAAAATATATATTATTTATATCCACATATAAATACATATATTCATTATAGCTTATTGGTAGGATTGCACCATTCTTATCACAATGACTGCATTTCGAATTCCAGTGATGGTCCTTTTAAATTTTCCATAAAAAAATTATCATTCTATACATGATTAAACATGGTAGGGCAAACTGTCCAAACAGAAACAACGCTTCAATAATAGCATTCACTTAACAATGCAATTAGCCACAAACCAATGCAACAAACCATAAGTGTTGCAACCATTAAACAAACAAGTCATGTAATATATATATATATATATATATATATATATATATATATAAGACAAGACATGTTCACATAATAGACGTATCACAAGATACCTATCATACCATCAATTTCTAGTCTTTGGATAGAGAACTTAATTTGTAAGTGGTACTCTCAAAATAATGATCAGATATTAACAATTAGTTTTGTCAAACAATAGTCTTTCTTTGGACCGACTATTATTCACATGAAAAAACTTTATAATTGTTACTTATTTATCATCACATGTATGTTATTACTTGGCCAAATTGTATGTTCCTTTGGGTCGAACACAATTCGCATAAATAATCTCATACTCACCTATGTAATCTTAATCAATTTCCGCAATAGAGGTTACTTTGACAACATATTGTGTCAATTAATTCAAAATAATTACCAGACAAAGCAAAACAATATGGGTCTATTATAAAAAAAAATTATGATTTTGGAATTAAAACATTCATATTTGATATCTGTTATGATTAACAAATTTAATCCAATAATATAATTCCAAATCAAAAAAAGATATATTACATATATATCAACACATAAAAATGGATGCAATCTTAACCAAATATAAAGTAGATCCAGAGTGAAAGGCATAAAAAAATGCAAATCATTATAAAAAATTTCATATCGAATATGATCATGCATATCTTAAAACATATATGTAACACTATATATACACACTTTAATCAGTAATTTCAGACATCACAACAACCTCAAGTTGGAAACAATTACATATGTATATATGTATATTTTAATTCACAATATATATAAAGTCATGAATTCCAGATTGTATATGTATAAATAAAGCACATCTTAATACATATATACCTTATGCATATACTTTAACAAATTTACGAAATTGTAAAGTGAGAAAAGTCAATGTCCAACAATAAGACATTCGTGCACATATAATATACATATTACATAACAGAGTCATAAAAGTTAATACAATGTTCATGCACAGATCTGAATATATACTTCAACACATATTGCAAGGATTCATAATCCAATTTACTCATTATTCAAATAAGAAGAAGCAGGTAAAAGTTATCCTTATTATTCCTAAATACCCAATTTTCATAACCAATAGCGGAAACATAAAAATCCCCAAATTTAAAAATTAGGGTTCATAAAAAATTGGGGAAAAACATCTTTAATGAAGAACCATAAAATTCAGAACCTAAAGCTCTGATATCACTTGTTAGATATTTCCTCATGATTGATGGAATACCTATCCTAGGATCTTGCATCTCATGATTCTCACACATAATATAAAATAAACATATAAAGTTATACCTGAATCCCTGAATTCATGCTCTCTGATGTACTCCTTTGATATATCTTTTGAGAGAGTTTAGGTATGATGACCTTCCTCAATCAAATCCTTAATTTCTTTTGGGACCTTCGTTTTCTCTCTGATGTGGAGATGTGAAAACTATTTGTGATTTGGTGTCTTTAGGGACCATAACCATTCCTTGTGTGTTAACTTATAGGTTCTCATTATCCCCTATATGTCAACCATTTGGGTATCCCTTCATTAAGCACATATCTGTTATCAGTTTCAGAAGTTGTTTAGGTTGTCAGTAGTTAGATCAATTTTTTTTAATCCCTAAAATAAATAGACAATATAATTGTATTAAATATATGATGTACACCTTAATTAGAAATTATGAATTTCTAACAGAAAGTACTAAAAAAAAACTTATAAATAGGACCAATTAGTTAGTTAGAAAATAGAAATAATAAAAAATATTAATTTGAATGTAGTTGAAAGTTTGAACTTAAATAGAAAATGGAGAAGAGTAGAAAAGAAAATCAGATAAAAGACAATCATTTAGTGGTTGCATGAGGAAAAAGTAGATAAACACAGAGGGAATATATCCACAAACTCAAAGGTGGTTGGTCATAATAGAAGTTAATTTGACAATTATATTTAGAGGATACCAGGTTAAAATAAGAATAAATCCAAAATGACAACAGGGAAGATAAACGAGTTGACAATTGCCATTTCATGTATGAGGAAGAAAATCTGCTATCTTTTCCAGCTAATGTATGAGTACTTTTCTTTGTATTTCCTATATAAAGGTTTTATGTTTTTCTTAAGCAAAAGAGAAATATATTAATAAGTTGTTTACCCTAATACAATTGATAATCTTTTATATATATAAGAGTCTAATATACTACCGGTTTGAACATCTTTTATATTCTTATAAATAACTTTTTGTCTTATATAGATAAGAGTAGAGGGATAATAAATTGAAGATAATATTTTTATTGTATAGTTTCTAAACTAACCTTAACTTGTCCATGATTTTCATTCTCTATAATCCACTATGCAACAGATAGATTTTGCTGGCAACAAATATATGATTATGTACGTGTAAACACTCTTTGCTGGGTATGTCTCTTACCCACCAAGCAGAACCCACTTGTGTTCATAGAAGAAATTGTGAGACTTGACCACTTTTATTGGTGGCTATTAAAAGTAGGACCAACGATGGTAATGGTTCAAGTCTATATATACCACAAGTGGCTCGATCACAAGCATGGCCATGTCTAAGCAGAGGGGTACATATAGGGACAAGTAAATTAACATCCATCTTGTATTATTGTTTTATACATAAAATTATAATTGTCTAATTGCACTTCACAATTGTGATTGAAACTATAATATTACGATTTTAAGAGTTTCCACAAATACATCATAATGATCACAATTATAGTCGCATATGCCCTATTTAAGAGCAACTTTTCACAATCGGGATAAGCATAATATAACCACAAATGAAACGCTCGTCTTAATTACAGACAAATTTGTCATTTCAATATGACCTAATTGAGAGGTGGAAGGTGAATGAACTAGTGTGTTTTTGAACCGTGTGAGAGGGGGAAGGTGAATGAACGAGTGTATTTTTGAAACGTCTTTCTTCATTGAACGAACGAGTGTGGAAATGATTGTGTTTTTGAGCGAGTTGCCGTTCTTCACTTAATGAGTGTGTTTAAGGGAGGTTTGCGTCCGAGAGGGGGAAGGTGAACTTTGTTATAAATGAATGAGTGTGAGGGAAGATGGGTGAATTTTTTTTTTGGTAATGACTGAGCTTATTTTGGTAATGACTGACATTTTTTTGGTAATGACTGAGTTTATTTTGGTAATGACTGAGATTTTTTTGGTAATGAGTGAGATTTTTTTTAAATATTCAATAAATTTAATAACCTCCTTACACAAAGTGTTGTTAAATGTGATAAATCAATATCACTTACTATAACAAACACTATTGACTCTTGTCAAATGAAAAGTTGTTGCTGCAAAAAAAAAAACATTATTGAATTAGTTGATTTATTTAAATAAATACAAAAAACTATGGGTGAGATCATACATACACCTAAATATAAAAAAATTAGAATATTTAGTAGTTTAAATAATAGAATATTTATATTAATGGAATTTTTGTTTATATTTATATCAATAACAAAATAGAACTAGGAATAATAATAGAATAATATTTTCATATGCACTTTCCTGTAGCTACACAAAAGGCCATGAAAATGAAAAATGCTTAATAAAATCAATACCGATGAATCTATTAAAATCAAAAGCGCTAGGTATAAGAAGCATTGTTGAATCTGAATTCTAAAATCACATTTATTATAACAATCACTATTGATATTCACAAATTTCAAGGGTGTCTGATTCACTAAGCCTCTTCAATCTGTAATCTTGAATTCCACCTAACATTTAACAAATTTGTTTCGTTAAAACATAATTCTAGCTTAATGATTCAAGGAATTAATAGTGATTCATGAATGAAATTTCGAGGATCTTTCCACGCCACGCGTGCTTATATGCATGTACATGCAAGCATCTATTTAAGAGTATGGTACAACTTAGGATTTAGGAACACAACATATGTTTGCATATACAAATACATTCACATAATTTGTCCTTGTCCAAAATCAATTCTCACCAAATGTATTTTGGTAAAACTTTTTTTCAAATAATTCACTAATATAACATTCCATGGCAGCCTTGTCAATATAAGAGTTGGCCGAACCGCAGGTACAATATTTGGGAATTGAAACCATTTTGATGTAAATTATGGGCAAAAATCTTAAATAATCAGCTAAGTGAATAAAACATATGAACGAATCAAATACAACATATAATATTAAGTTTATGGGTTTACCACTTATACTTCTTGACTTATTTATTCATTTTGCATAAGAGGTTTAACTTACGCACAATTAATTTCTAATAAGAGTTATATAAATTTTACAAAGTGAAATAAAAACGGAAAGAGAGGAAAAAAACCGGGAACACAAATTCATATCTAAATTTGAACATACACACTTCTTATTTCACACTTTAACAGATTAAGTTAAGTGTTGGAGACTATTAATTATGTTTTGGTACTAGAATATCCAAAGAAATGCATACACTCATTTATTATGAGTTCATTATCAAAAAAATTGAAGTTACCTTTTACAATAACCGAAATTAGTAGTTCTATCTCCACATCTTATGCCTCATTAAAAATTTCTTCCTTTTAATTATTTGTGGAAATGTTCTTTTTTTGGGTAATTTTTCTTTTGTTTTGAATATTGATTTCTCCAATATCATGGTAGTGGGAAATTGGTGAAGCAGAGACCGTGGCCCGTGGGACCCCCTGCAGGGCGCATTATATAAGCAGTCTAAAGCCTGCAAGCCATACAAACAAATTGCCTTCAGAACTTGGACACCAACACATAGGCTACATCCCATATATTATAACATAATGTTTTAAATTTATTTCGTAATCATAATTGTTACTGTGTAGTTTTAGTACTAGCAACGAGATTGTGAATACAACTTCATCTACATTGGGAATTATATTTTATGTTCTACAAAATTGTGTTTTTTTATATGTTATGAGATGTGATTGGTCAGAAAAATATTTAATAATTAAATTTTTAATTTCAATATATTTTTTCAACTAATCATAACTCATAACAAACACATGAAGTAGCACAAAATGTGAGATAAAAGATGTGCTCCCTTAAAAATAAATGTAACATAATTTCAACCAAAATTTAGAATATTGATTTTACCATTCAACTTTTTTTTTAAAAATCTTTTCTACTCCTTGGATCCACACGTGATGAAGTGGCCCTATATGTCCTTAAACTGTCGTGCATGCACACGTGTGCTCTCACATTCATTGACTTAAAGCTTACCAAAGCAGCAAAAATCACATAAATATCATGCATGTATCATTCATCACTATCCATAAACCTTCCATATATTTATATAGTTATATTTTGTTTTTTCAATAATTAAGGAACAATATTGTAATATTCATTTTATAATAATAAAAGAACAAAAAATTAAGTGATAAGACCATTGAGTGTGTAAAATAATTGAATCCAATCTAATTATGACTCACCACCTCTACCCTTCAATGTGTAACTCTCTTACATACCTAGAAGAAAACCTTTTATTAACATAATTGTTGAGGTTAGACTATATAAATCTATCCTACTCAGATCTTAATCTTACTATGTGAGAATTTTGTACACGGCGCCATAATTTCGGTCGTGATCCCAAAAAACACTTAATGATAGATGTAGTAGTTAGTGTATAGTCATAGTCATACACCACCACCTGCATGGACCACAATCATATATTGATGTTAATACTTGATAAGTTATTCATTACAATGGTAAAAGGATAGTGTGGAGGGGACCTTATTTGATTAGTGTTGCTCCTCTACTACCTAGCAAGAAATTCAACACTCATTTTGGGATTCCCACATGTGGCTCCATCACCATGCTTTGTGCCAAAATAAGTGCCTTATTTTGACTTTGATGGTTAATGTAGAGAACGTGTGTGTGTGGGGTTTTCATTCTTTTGAATTTTTGGGAATAATGGTAATGTATGATAGTAAAGTGAAAGTGGGAGGATTGTGTGAAGGAAGCAGCTTTAGTTAAAGAAAGTTAAAGGAAAATACAATGGGATTGTGGATTTGGATGTGTGTCTATATGGAAAATGGAAAAAAGAGAAAGTGAATGAAATTTTGGTGATCCCAATATGATTGTTAAAACAATTAATATTTTTGCAGCTTTAATTTCATCTTTGGACAGACAAATACATGTGTGGGAAATGGTCTATAATAGGAGCTGATTCTGCCTCCTTAATAGGATAATAGGATAACGTTCTACTATATCTCAAAAAGACTAAAATGTCAAATGTTCGATTTTTAGAAACGACGTTTATTGGGATGAACAATTATGTACTCCGAAAAAAATTTGTTCCATCACAAAAGTGAGAATACCAAAAAATAGACATAATATTTAAAGAAGTATATTATTGATAATATGTGGCATGCTATTCTTATTGGAAAAGGAAGAAGATCCTATAACCTAATTACTAAAATCAGACTCTATAAACTATATTTATACAGCATAGATAAAATAAAAGTAAAACATTAATTTCATCCATATGGTATGATCCATCAAATTAATATATATTTGTTTTTTATTATTTGTTGTTATGGCATCACATTCCCCACTTATCAATTACAACTTTTAATTTGCAAAATTGTGATTTGTTAAAAAGCGTGTGAATTCACCATTAATTTAGTCTCTAATTTTATGACATGAAAAATAAATTAAGTAATCTCTGATAATTGTTCAACCGCAAGTACCTAATTTTTATTTTATGTACCAAAAAATATATGTACTTTTTGATATACTCGTATATATCAACTATCATTCTATTTGCACATCCTACCAAAGTAGTTCATGAGATACCGAAGTCACTGTTGAAAATTACTGGCCTTAATTTATTTTGATATATATATGTAATTTCTTAAGTTGATTTTGAGTTGCCATGAAGTTGATTTATATACTGTCATGCTTTTAATGAATAAGTCCTACCCACAAAAATGTTGGTATAGTGGTAAAGGAAGCATACCAAGATGATGTGCACTGATATTGAAAACAAGTCTAACTAAGCTCTAAAAATTAGATCTACCATGACAATAGAGTAATGATATAAATGATGCGTGTAACAATAATTAGAGAAGATGATATATATATATATATACTCACGGTAGAAGAGTTTTTTACATTATTATTGCATCATCCACTATTTATTTTCAATCATCATCGACTCTTCAATAAAAGTAATTCAAATGAATGGTTGAGATACACCAATTATCTATAAATCTTTATACTGTCAGTATATAAATATTACACTAAAAAAATAGTAACCCAAGCAGAACTCACATTCGTAACAAATTAGTGAAAGCCAAAAAATTATTGACAAATCTTTTTATGGGACTCCTATCACCCAAGCCATCTACATAGTCCGAATTAACAAAATCAACAATCCAATGCTTAATATTTAGCTTCCAACATGATATCGAGATTTTTAATCACATTTATATATTTGAAAATATATTTTATTGCTTTCTGATATTCCTTTCCCGATTTCAACATTTACTTGCAAACTTGGCTTACATCCTGCTCAAATGTAGTATGAATACAAACCATAGCATATATAAAGAAACCAACTATGCTAGCATATGGAATCATTAACATGTATTACTTTTCTACACCCATCTTAGGGCACTGACTTAGGGAAAGAATGAAGTGGTTCACTAGTGAAGTACTCACCACCTTAATATTTCTCATATAAAATCTGTATAGAACCTTCTCATTATAGCTTTGTTGGGAGTGCCATAAGTTTTTAAAGTATTATTAGCAATACCTAAACCTTTCATGTCAAATTTATTGGTATGCAAACCTCCTTCGAAGATCCTTGAAGACTGATCATTGTAATGTAAATCTTATGAGTATAGGTCTTTATGAATTATATATTGGTAATTAGTGTAAATATTAGATGACAATTAAGAGGGAGGGAGGGGGAAGTGAATTAGTTGTTTGGAGAAATGACTGATTTTTCTGCTAACATATCAAAGTGTTTGTGGAGCGAAATGTTAATCCAAAAATCAACCAAGTTAAAGAACAAAATTAAACACACAAAGAGAGTAGAAGAAGAAGAGTACACATAAAATTTTATATTAGTTCACCTCCTTGTTCACTGAAAGTTACATCTAGTGCTCTTGCCACACAAGAGATTTTTCTACTAGATATTTGAGTTGCAATTACAAATTCTCTCCCCGAGACCTTGTGCCTTACACACTCACAACTATCTACCCTTGGAAAACAACATTTCCAAGTAAACTCTTTTCACCTTCTCACCATATCATTGTAATGAAAAGTTAAACAACAAGATGAAGAATATATCAATGGCATGATTGTCTTTATAAGTATTTGACAATTGCTATATCTTGCAATCCTTTTGCTTTCAATATGTACTTAGTGTCGCGACCCGATTTTCGGTTGGAAGACCGGCCCTGCGACTTAGGGAGAGGCGAACTCAGATTCTACCTCTTCCGATTGATTTGGAGTCGCCATTATGTTTTTTGCGGTTAAAACGTAGAAAACTCTCTAGTAAGCCTAATTAGAATAAAATGGTCTTTAGACAGAGATTCTGAACTCGGTAGTCGATTACGGATCAGGGAAGGTATTAGCACCCCATCCGCCCGTATTAAAACAGTACTCTCGCTAATAACATGGACTTTTATACCCTTAACAATTATTTATTTAGAAATTAATTATCATAACAAAATATTTTTTTTTATATTTGTGTCTGACAAGAGGTTATCCTACTCCTACGTATCCCCGAGTGTAATAGGGAAATCAAGACTACGTAGTTCTGATTCAAAAATTGTTTAACTATTTTGGTTAATTGTTAGTGATTTAGAAAATACCGATATGTTTAGAAATATTAATTTACTGAATTGGTTAATATATAATCGTCTCAATTCATTGAGACTTAATAGTTTAGAAATGGTATTGGTCGTAGACCTTCTCCTCATTTCCAGGGAGTTAGAGACGACTCGAACCATAACCTCACTATAAAAAATCTTATAAACTTTATTTGGTGAAATAATTTCTAATTATTCATACATATAGAATTAGGTGATAAAATAGTTGATTAATTGTATATATAGAATTAATAACTCAGAGACGGTGTTGGTTGTAGACCTCCTTCTCATTTTTTCAGAGAAGTTAGAGACAACTTGAACCACAACCTTACTATAAAAATTCATTAATTAATTTGATGATATTATGGGCATTGTTTGATTTTTTTTATTTCATTAAAGACGTTAATGTCATTTAGGCTACATTTTATTTAATAGTTACAAGATATCATCTATGCTAATTGGCAAGCATATTATTATAATTGTGAGAACAAATAAAGTCTACTATCTAATGAACATAAAATAATAGAGGATTTAAATAACTCAAAAAATCAAAAAAGATAAAAAAAAGGAAGGGTTAAGAAACAGGGGTAATTCACATTACCTCCAATCTTTACGAAACCAATATAGGGAAATCCCTAAAATCCTTTCTCTCTCACGCGGTAGCCAAGGAAGTGGACTCTATGGGGGGTAGCACTACGGTGGCAGGGGTGGCGCGACGGTGGCAACGACAAAGGATGGAGGTTGTTGTCTTCAATTCCGGTGAGTGAACCGCGCCGTAGAGAGAAGGGTGTGGTCTTCACCCACACCTCCTCTATAAATCCAAGTCCTCTACAATATGACACTGGCAAGACGACGCGGCGGTTGTGGAATGGTCCAGAGTCATCTTCGGTTCGATTAATCCTGGTTTGAGGGACCATAGAGGTCGCCGTCGGTTTTGTTGAAGGGGGAAACATGTCGAATATGGTGGCTCATGAACCGTGACCAAGGTGGCTTCGGATCCATGATTCAAGATCAAGAGCGTGAAGGCTCTGATAGTGTTCCTGTGTATAACCTTGCTGTGATTACCTTTATCTCTATGTTCTTGATCAACAACCTATCCCTTTCCGCATTTTGCTCTCTATTTTTCATTATACCCCCTGGTTTTTTCTCGGAGTTTTTTTCTCTCCGATCTTTTTTGTTGCCTAAGCTCCTAGGCTTTTTATAGCTGATTAGGTGAGTCTCTTGGGTTGCCCAAGAATGTGTAACATGCCATGATTACTCTTATCATCATTGCTGATTGCAACTGAAGTTGCAATTCATGGTTTGCATTTGTGACTGATTGAAACGACTGACCTTTGGGTTTGCATCCACTGATTGTCATTTATGATGAAATTATCTGATTGTCTCGCCCGGGCGAGGGAGCCTCGCTCAAGTGAGGGATCCCATGCTCACTGTTTCTCTCTCTTGCCCGGGCGAGGGAGCCTTGCTCAAGCGAGGGAGCCTCTCTCAACTGAGGTATTCCATAACACCAAATCCGCTTTGCACTAGTTGAGATTCTTTTGAACATTTTATATTATTTGAGAAGCCGGAAAAAATTGAATGTTCACAGCCGCCCCTCTTTACTTATTACTTAGTGGTTGGCAAGAAAACCGACGTTTGGGTGTTATCCCTCTAAGTAATAAGTAAAGAAATGAACGTTAATTTTGTTAGAATAGGCGAAGGCAGCGATTACCGCACAACTTTAACCAAGAGAATGTCTAGACAGTAAAGGTGAACATAGATCGCAAGTAGGGTACCACTAGAATTTGATATGATAAAAAGGTAAAGTGAGAATGCAGGTTGGGTACTGCCGGAACTCGATAGGATAAGAAAGGTTAAACGAGAATCCAGGTCGGGTACTGCCGGAACTCGATAATATAAAAAGGTAAAGCGAGAATGCAGGTCGAGTACTGCCGGAACTCGATAAGATAAAAAGGTTAAAACGAGAACGCATGTCGGGTACTGCTGGAACTCGATAAGATAAAGATGTTAAATGAGAACGCAGGTTAGGTACTGCTGGTACTCGATAAGATAAAAAGGTTAAAACGAGAACGCATGTCGGGTACTGCTGGAACTCGATAAGATAAAGATGTTAAATGAGAATGCAGGTCGAGTACTGCCGGAACTCGATAAGATAAAAAGGTTAAAACGAGAACGCATGTCGGGTACTGCTGGAACTCGATAAGATAAAGATGTTAAATGAGAACGCAGGTTAGGTACTGCTGGTACTCGATAAGATAAAAAGGTTAAAACGAGAACGCATGTCGGGTCTAGTCGGAACTCGGAAATTCACATCAGACTCAGGGTCCTGGAAAGTTATTGAAAGCACATCAGGCTCAGGGTCCTGGAAAGCATAATTTTAAAACAAGAACGCAGGTCGGGTACAGCCGGAACTCGGAAATTCACATCAGGCTCGGGGTCCTGGAAAGTTATTGAAAGCACATCAGGCTCGGGGTCCTGGAAAGCATAATATTAAAACGAGAACGCAGATCGGTTACTGCCGGAAATCGGAAATTCACATCAGGCTCGGGGTCTTGGAAAGATTGGTTGGATGCACATCGGACTCGGGGTCCTGGAAAGCATCATTTTAAGACGAGAACGCAGGTCGGGACTGCCGGAACTCAGAAATTCACATCAGGCTCGGGGTCCTGGAAATTTATGGAAAGCACATCAGGTTGGGGGTCTTGGAAAGCATAAATTTAAAACGATAATGCAGGTCGGGTACTGCCGGAACTCGGAAATTCACATCAGGTTCGGGGTCCTGGAAAGTTATTCGTTGGTTGCACATCAGACTCAGGGTCCTGGAAAGCATCATTTTAAAACGAGAACGCAGGTCGGATACTGTCGGAACTCAGAAATTGACATCAGGCTCGGGTTTCTTGGGAAGATTGGTTTGAAAGCACATTAGGCTCGGGGTCCTGGAAAGCAAAAGTTTTAATACGAGAACTAGTGATATGTAATGCTTGAGAATATTTCATGTGTTATGTATAGAATGATGCAAGTTATGTCATGTATGAATAAAGAATGCATGCATTGATGTCTTCGTTTATGATCTCGTAATTTTCTAAAAATCAAACAAACTTTTTTTTATGGACCCAACTGAAATGCGACCCATGTTGGACATTTTAAAAGGACTATCTGCCAGCTCTTGCCATCCATTTTGCCCTAGTGTCATGTTAAGAATTTATTGGAATAGTTGAATCGTCCAATAAATTGCCCCAGTATCTTTGGCATAGACTTGATGAGAATCTTTCTAAATAGAGGTTATGACTCTCACTTCAAAAAATTGCCCTAATTTGCATGGTTGAGGATGAATAATAATGAATTTTCACTTGAGGGTGTTCATTTCATTTCCTTAATTTTTGCCCAGAATACCTAGTGCAGGTACCTGTCAGGAATTCTCTCTTTTTATTATGATATTAAGTCGCCGTTGAAGGTTTTTGACTTATTAACACTCTCCCTTTTTTAGGTCGCCCTTGCAGGTTTTCAACCTAACACTCTTTTCTTTTTCTTTTCCTTTTTTGCTTGTTTTTTATTTTGGCTATATTTGAACACCCTCAAGTGACAGTCATAAGTGTATAAAAGCATGAGTCACCCTTGAAGTTTGAAGGCGAGGATGCAAGATCTTGCCTCTACTTAGTAGAGGGATTTTGGACTGATCGTATGATGAGCAACATCACTCTTGCCCGAGTTATAGGTTTCATAGTACTTTCATTCGAGAAATGAGATCATCCACCATAAACTGCCCTAGTTTGGATTGATGTCGTTCTTTTAATTTCCATTTGTCATGTGAATTCTCCGTGCATAACTCTTTAAAAAGAAATACTAAAAACAGTGATCAAGCGAATTTGGATTTTTGTTTTTGGGTTTTGAGTGTTGATATGGTGTTGGTGATGATGAGAGATTGGGATTTAATCTGATGCATTAAAAATGAGATATTTTCATCAAAACTTTATGATATTTATTGGAGTCAGCATTTCTTTGCCCTAGTACATTTCATAGGCATATCATATCCTTGACAAGGTCTTTTAAGCTTGTATCGTGGCATGGCTAAGGGTTTCCAAGAAAAAAGGATAAGGCTCGAAAATGTGTTTCCCAAACCCCTTTCTACATTCTCCTTTCTCCAGTGTCCTATTTCAAAAGTTTTCTTGACATGACATTCAAGTACTAAGATTTTGTTGGATTTTTGTGATGTAGTAGGTGAATGCCTAATATTTAGGTGATAATCTTCCCGAGAGGTATTTGACTTGTTCCTTTTTGCGGTCATTGATAGTGCACTTTATTTGCCCTAAATTTTGCATGAGATTTTTAATGAGGATTCTCAGCAGGCCTTTTGTATATTTTTCCTTTTGTTTTTTTAATGTTATTTCGCACTTTGACCGATGAACTTTTTATTTGAATTTCTTAGGATTTTTAACCCTCGAGTTAGATATGGAAATGGTAGAGTGTATTTATTTCTTAACAATTGAATGTCAAGGAAAACAGTTGAGATACTACCCTGCCCAAGGTTATTGATATTTGCGGGTTTTTTTAGAAAAAGTCTCCTTTCATAAAGCCTAGTGCTCAAATGGGTGACTAGGAATATCTTCATAGTGTTTGCGATTTTCAAAGATGCCTTGTGTCATCAGCAAGATTTACCTTAGAACCTGCACCATTTTGGGTCTTACATTTGCATCATCCTCCATTTCATTTAAATTATTGAATCAAATATCTCACATTAATGCATGAATTAATTTGGTTTGTTTGTGTGGTTGGGTGAATGAGATTTGTGGAATGAAGAATGAGATGGTAAATCACATGATCAATGCACTAGTATGTAATCTTTAAAAAGATATGCAATGGAAACCAAACTTCTATTCTCAAAGTGAAAACGTATGTTCCTCGCCATTTGATGACTCTAGTCTTGGGGAAAGCAATAGGGGTTCCAAAATATGATATGATTCATCAATTCCTCGAGGACTGCCAACTATGACTTGATTCTCTTTATTTGATTATGCCATGAGTCTTGATTGAAGATGATTGTTATAAGAATGCTTAGAAGCAATAATGATGTGACTTGTTTTGGGTTTGTTAAGGAACATGTATTTTGTTTGTGTTAGGACGGTGTTTTGGGAGCTGTGAGGGTGTATGGTATTGAAAGGCATTGTATGGATATGAATTTTGATATGGGTATGAAGCTTTGGAGTATGAATTTTGGTGGTGTATGCAATCCATGGTATGTTATTGCATGAAAATGCAATGGTGATATAATATTTTTTCTTTGTTTTTTAGTGAGTGATACAGGTGCATGAATCGCTTTATAATGTGTGATGTATGAAATGCAATATGTGATAGTGCATGAAATGCAATGTTTGAGTAATTTTTTTCGATTTTTTATAATGAATCCATGCATGAGTAGATGAATGAATGTTTGATTTCTTGTATGAATTTTGGAATATTTACTTTTTTTTATGAATGATTGAATTATGCATGATATATTTTTTGATGAAGATTTGAATGATGAAATTTTATTTTTTGCTTTTTTTGATTTTCTGACTGTATGTATGAATGCGTGAATGAATGATTTACGAATTTTAAATTTTATGAATTTATTTATCAATGGATGAACGAATGAGTGAATGATATTTTGGCTTTTGACTCATTTTGAATGATATAACTTTTGGAATGATGTATATTTTGATGAATGTATGAATTATGCATGTATAGATGAATGTTTTTTTTATTTTATTTTATGAATTTTTTAATGATGTATATTTTGATGAATGTATGAGTGCATGACATGCATGAACTTGATATAGCGGTGTTAATGTATTTTGAATGCCCCTCGGGTATGAAAGACCCTATTTAGGGGAAATATAGCCTTAGTTACAATATAATACAATGTAATGATGAATTTGACACCTATTATACTGTTAAGGCCAATTCTTGAGTCAAATGATAAAGTTGTGAGCTTATTCAGATGGAATAGAATATACCCCTAGGGCGATGAGCCTATTGACAGGAATGAAAATTGTCCTTACTGCGTTGAGCTCATGGTAGGGTATGAAAATAATCCCTAGGGCATTTAGCCCATGATAAGGAATGAAAAACAGTATCCCTAGGGCGCTTCGTCCATGGTAGGGAATGAAAAAAATTATCCCTAGGGCGCTTAGCCCATGGTAGGGAATGGAATATATTTAGCCGTCCTTATAGACTAAGGACATCAAAGTGCAATGATATCCTCATAACATTCATGCACAAAGACGTTTTAGGGACAAAAGTCCCAATTTATAAATGGTGAAGGATAAAGTTTGGGTTATGCTTCCCGTGTCCTAAATAGGGTACACTTATAAGGTTCTAGATAGTCTAAATGTCACAACCCTATTGTGAGGGTACTAGGTTTTGATTAAAGTGGACTCGGTAAGAGCTTTAGCCTTCTAGGTTACCAGATCGCATCCGGTCCCAAAGGAAAGGAAACCAAATATCATGGGCTAGAAACGAGAAGGATCGAGCCCTTCAAGCCGCTAACTAATGATACCGGGAACGATCTGGGTGGTCCATTCCGCAAATACCGGATATGACTCGAAGTCATTTACCGGCAAAGCAGATGTCCATTCTATATCAAATCCTAATCACTAATACCCGGGTCAAGGCATATATGTGTGCAAACTCAAGTGTACAGCATTAGTGTGTGAGAAAGCATACAAACCTTCTCTTAAAAATAAATTACCACCCCTCAAAAACTACAACATAATTAAACAGGGAGTTCACCGATAATAAATAAAATAAAAGTAAAGCATATAATAATTGTAAAAAATATGACAAAAAAAATGGGTAATTAAGTCCATGAGTTAGCGGCTCTGGGCCCGACCCTCTTATGGGTATCCCCAGCAGAGTCGCCAGTTGTCGCGACCCGATTTTCGGTTGAAAGACCGGCCCTGTGACTCAGGGAGAAGCAAACTCAGATTCTACCTCTTCCGATTGATTTGGAGTCGCCACTACGTTTTTTGCGGTTAAAACATAGAAAACTCTCTAGTAAGCCCAATTAGAATAAAATGGTATTTAGATAGAGATTCTGAGCTCGGGAGTCGATTACGGATCAGGGAAGGTATTAGCACCCCATCCGTCCATATTAAAACGGTACCCTCGCTAATAACATGGACTTTTATACCCTTAACAATTATTTATTTCGAAATTAATTATCATAACTAAATATTTTTATTTTTTATATTTGTGTCTGACAAGAGATTATCCTGCTCCTACGCATCCCCCCGGGTGCAATAGGGAAATCAAGATTACGTAGGTCTGGTTCGAAAATTGTTTAGCTATTTTGGTTAATTGTTAGTGATTTAGAAAATACCGAGAGGTTTATAAATATTAATTTACTGAATTGGTTAATATATCATCGTCTCAATTCGATGAGACTTAATAGTTTAGAAATGGTATTGGTCATAGACCTTTTCCTCATTTTCAGGGAGTTAGAGACGACTCGAACCATAACCTACTATAAAAAATCTCATAAACTTTATTTGGTGAAATAATTTCTAATTATTCATACATATAGAATTAAGTGATAAAATAGTTGATTAATTGTATATATAGAATTAATAGCTCAAAGACGGTGTTGGTCGTAGACCTCCTTCTCATTTTTTCAGAGAAGTTAGAGACAACTTGAACCACAACCTTACTATAAAAATTCATTAATTAATTTGATGATATTATGGGCATTGTTTGATTTTTTTTATTTCATTAAAGACGTTAATGTCATTTAGGCTACATTTTATTTAATAGTTACAAGATATCATATATGCTAATTGGCAAGCATATTATTATAATTGTGAGAACAAATATAGTCTACTATCTAATGAACATAAAATAATAGAGGATTTAAATAAATCAAAAAATAAAAAAAGATAAAAAAAAGGAAGGGTTAAGAAACATGGGTAATTCACATTACCTCCAATCTTTACGAAACCAATATAGGGAAATCCCTAAAATCCTTTCTCTCTCATGCGGTAGCCAAGGAGGTGGACTCTATGGGAGTTGGTACAATGGTGGCAGGGGTGGCGGGACGGTGGCAGCGACAAAGGATGGAGGTTGTGGGTCTTCAATTCCGGTGAGTGAACCACGCTGTAGAGAGAAGGGTGTGGTCTTCACCCACACGTCCTCTATAAATCCAAGTCCTCTATAATATGACACCGGCAAGACGACGCGGCGGTTGTGGAATGGTCCAGCGTCCTCTTCGGTTCGATTAATCCTGGTTTGAGGGACCATAGAGGTCGTCGTCGGTTTTGTTGAAGGGGGAAACATGTCGAATATGGTGGCTCATGAACCGTGACCAAGGTGGCTTCGGGTCCATGATTCGAGATCAAGAGCGCGAAGGCTCTGACAGTGTTCCTGTGTATAACCTTGCTGTGATTACCTTTATCTCTGTGTTCTTGATCAACAACCTATCCATTTCTGCGTTTTGCTCTCTGTTTTTCACTATACCCCCTGGCTTTTTCTCTGAGTTTTTTTCTCTCCGATCTTTTTTGTTGCCTAAGCTCCTAGGATTTTTATAGCTGATTAGGCGAGTCTCTTGGGTTGCCCAAGAATGTGTAACATGCCATGATTACTCTTATCATCATTGCTGATTGTAACTGAAGTTGCAATTCATGGTCTGCATTTGTGACTGATTGAAACGTCTGACCTTTGGGTTTGCATCCACTAATTGTCGTTTATGATAAAATTATCTGATTGTCTCGCCCGGGCGAGGGAGCCTCGCTCAAGCGAGGGATCCCATGCTCACTGTTTCTCTCTCCCCCAGGCGAGGGAGCCTCTCTCAAGTGAGGTATTCCGTAACACCAAATCCGCTTTGCACCAGTTGAGATTCTTTAGAACATTTTATATTATTTGAGAGGTCGAACAAAATTTAGTGAACTCTTTTCCCCTTCTCACCATATCATTGTAATGAAAAGCTAAACAATAAGATGAAGAATATATCAATGGCAGGATTGTCTTTACAAGTATTTGACAATTGCTATATCTTGCAATCCTTTTGCTTTCAATATTTACTTAGTAAACAATGCTCTTATGTGTTTGAAACTTTAGAATTTAGCACTTAAAGCAACTTCAGAAAATATGAAAGATTGGAAACAAAGTTGCAAAAGAGTGCAAAAAGTGTTTAATTAAGTTATGAAAATTTGTTCTATTGATTGTATTCTCTAATTGAATATCTCAATGCCTTTAAATAGGCTTCCAATCAGCCAAAGTAACCTTTCATGAAGAGGAGACACGATTGGAATGAAACCTATTCACTTTGGATGAAAGATGTTCATTTAAATTTGAAAATTTGGTTTCTAATGATGTTCAAATGAGGATCTTTATTGAGGCCATTGATACAGATATTTGGGATGTCATAGAATATGGACCTTTCATTCCACTATACATGGTGGAAGGAGAAACTAAAGAGAAACAAAAAAGTATGTTGACCAACGAGGAAAAGAGAAAAATGTAGCTTGATTTGAAAGCAAAAAATATTATTACATTTTCAATTTCATACGATGAGTTCTTTAGGATTTCTCAATGCAATAGTGCCAAGGATATGTGGGACACTTTGCAAGTAACCCACGAAGGCACTAGTGAAGTCAAACGGTTTAGATTACATACTTTGATACATGAGTATGAGTTATTTCGCATGTTTCCGTATAAATATATTTCCGATATGAAAAAGTGAACTAACGAATAAAGTGATGAGATGTCTTGATAGGAAATGACAACCCGAGGTGACGACCATCATAGATTTAAAGGACTTGGACCAAATGGCACTTGCTATACTATTTGGCAAACTTCAAGAACACGAGATAGCGTTAAGATGCTTGATTCTCAATGAACAAACAGACAAGAACATCAAAGCAATGTCTTTCAAAGCAACAAAATTGCATTCAAGAAGTCAAAAAGAGAAAATTGATGATGATGAGTCTGATTCCAACATAAATAATGAAACCATGTTCCTCCTCATCAACAAATTCAAAAAGTGCTTTAGAAAGAATGGAGGACTCAAAATGTTTCATAAGGAAGATGAAAAAGATTCAATCAAGATGACCAAGTATCTCCAAGACAAAGAAACTTGCCATAAGTGTGGGAAAGTAGGTCACATGAGGTACACATGTCCTACTTCTATCAAGAATATTGAGCATAATAACAAGAAAGACTCTCAGGACATCAAAACTAACAAGACATACATTGTTTGAGATGCACTCGAAGAGGACACTATATCAACAAGCATCTCGGAAGATGAATAATCAAAGAAGATATGTCTTATGTCTCAAAAGTTGAATTCTTGCAAAGTGATCAAGATGAGTATAGTGAGGTAAACTCTTTCAATTCTAGTTCAAATTCTGAAAATTCCTCCACGTATGATATACTTTATGATGCTTATGTTGAAATGCATGAAGAACTTAACAAGTTAGCTAAAACGTATGTGGATAGAAAAAGGTTGACTTTAGAACATGAAAATAAAATTTGTGAATTGCAAAGGTTTATTAATGAGCTTAAACTTTAAAATGAAACCTTAGATCTTAAATATGCTAACTCTTCATGTGATTGTACTACTAAGTTAAATGTGATATCTACCTCTGAAAATTGCACCTTCTTGAAAAAAGAAAATATTATCTCAAAAGATAAATTTGATAAATTCACAATAGTAGTCACAAATTAAACAACTTACTTGCTACATGTAAAAATATTTGGATTAGACATGGATTGTGGTATATGCATGCAAAGAATACATTTCACAAAAAATGGGTAGATGTTTCGAAAATGTCTTATCTTAAATCCCCTACTTGTTTTTATTATGGAATGCATGATTATACCTTGAGTACATGTAATATTAGAATGCATGATGTTCCAAATGGAAAATATATGTGGATCGTTAAGGGACAAGATCCCCAAGTAACTATCATCAAAGGACTCAAGATTATTTGGGTACCCAAGACATGCAAGTAAACTTATTTTTTAGGTGTGCCTAAGGACATATGAACATCAAATTGCACATGGACAACAAACTTTCTAGGCATATGATAGGTGAGAAGATCAAGCTTCATTAGCTTATCACCAAAGAAAAAGGACTATGACACTTTTGAACAAAATTGTCAACTCAAAAGCTTAAAGTTTGGAAGTATTGTGCTATAAAGGTAATAAGGTATCTCTTCTAGCTCCAAGTGTTATATACTTTAAGTGTTATAAATAAATCCTTTCATGAAATCCTAGTAAGGCCATCGTTTTTCAAGAAAATCCCTCAAAATCACATTTTAGGCCAAAAATTATATGTTTCTCATTTACATGGTTTTAATATGCAAACATTCTATTGTTGAACAATTATAAGTTCTTTTAACTATGTTTGATTTATTAGTAAATCTAGAAATATTATCTAGGATATTCCAATCATGATGAATGACAACAAGTCATATTTCATATTAAGGCAAATGAACAAAATTCTTTTTAAAAAGCCTATGCAAATTTAATATTTGATAAGCCATCTCTAAAAGAGGAGAGGAAATGTATGCTTAATATTTTGTAGGTACTCATGAGGATGCACATTCAGAAGATTAAAGTACTATGCAAGAAAAGAAGGACAAAAATCAAGAAAATGAAGATAGGCCAAATAAGAATTCAAATATGGCAACCTTCTAGTATCTTGATAAGGATGAGGTAAAGCATAAGAGGTAACTATATGTCGAGGCATGTTATGTTTTGTATTGTATTATCACATGTTCTGCCTGATATTATGCCTAAGTTTTTGAATGCATGCTAGATGTCTTGACAATCCTAAATAATCGCACTTATCCCTAATAAATGCATGTGTTCTTGATTGTATATGTTTTCATGTGTTTTGGCTCTGAGTTAAGTGTGCATTAAGTGTTTAGGATAGGTCCTTTCTATTGGAGTCTTAGCTAATCTGTAAACTAATCCAAATTGTGCCAAAATCTATCTTAGTTACTTATTTAATCGATTGTTCGGTGTTCTAATCGATTACATGAGCATTTTCAAAATAAAATAATTGATTATCATTCCTTATAATCGATTTCCTAGGCTAAAATGTTTTAAATATAAAATCGATCAACTTAGAACATAATCAATTATCTGCGTTAAAAATCCAATCTCGTTAATCGATTAACATAGAGGTTAATTGATTAAGTGTAGACACAAAACAGATTCAAACACAGTTCTGGGTTTAGTTTCTTCAAACCTTAACCTCGTGCATTTTATCTACATCGTCCAAATTCATCGTGAAATTCATCCTCAAACTCAAATTTGAGCTACCCAATCTATATTTCTTTCCTCCTCTTAAACTCTAACCCATCAATTTGGTTAAAATTGAATGATCACGGATTACCCCCTTTCTAAAACATAATTTGGTTTCCATATGTAATCGATTATCCATCCACTTTTTATGCCAAAATGAACAACAAAAGGCCCAAGAAAGTGAAACATACCACTGGAATAAACCGTTCTCATCATTATGCGGGCATATGAGAAATTTGGAAACTATTCTAATCCTATTCCTTATCCTAATCTGAATCCTAATCGTAAACCTAAACCTAATCCTAATCCTAATCCTAGTCCTAACCCTAATTCTAATCATAATCCGAATCCTAATCCTAATACTAATCCTTATCCTCATCCTCAACCTCATCCTCATCCTTATCGTAATCCAAATTCTAATCCTAATCCGAATCCTAATCCTTACCCCAATCCTAACCCTAATCCTAATCCTAATCCCAATCCTACTCCAAATCCTAATCCTCATCCTAATTCTCATCCTAATCCTCACCCTAATCCTAATCCTAATCCTAATCCTAATCCTAATCCTAATCCTAATCTGAATCGTAATCCTAATCCTAATCCTAATCCTAATCCTAATCCTACTCCAAATCCTAATCCTAATCCTCATCCTCATCCTAATCCTGATCGTAATTATCCTTATCCTAATCCTAATCCTAATCCTCATCCTCATACTTATCCCTATCCTCATTCTCATCCTCATGCTCATCCTCAACCTCATTCTCATACCCATCCTAACCCTAATCCGAATCATAATCTTATTCCTAATCCTAATCCTAATCTTATTCCTAATCCTAATCCTAATCTTATTCCTAATCCTAATCCTAATCTGAATCCTAATCCTAATCATAATCCTAATCCTAATCCTAATCCTAATCCTAATCCTCGGTCGGATGTGGAACGACGAGAGCCGGCCTACCAATCGACTCGAGGCATGGACAGATGCGAATTGTGATGGTGACCCAAGCCCGGGTTGTTGACATGCTCGTGGAGACGTCATCATCGCAATCCTAACCCTAATGCAAATCCTAATCATAATCATAATCCTAATCCTAATCTGAATCCTAATCCCAATCCTAATTCCAATCCTAACCCTAATCCTAATCCTAACCCTAATCCTAATCCTAACCCTTTACCTGAAAGTGTGCATGTCAAGAGGAACACTTTGGAAAGCTCTCCTTGAACGTCATGGTTTTGATGAGGACAACGTGTGCCTAAAAGTGCTTGAAGATAACCAACAATCCAACGTGCTTAAGTCTTTTATTTGGTACTAGGCTTAGACTAGTTTCTAGTTTAAGTTGAGTCGAAGGCTTAGGGCACCTAAAACATGTCTCATATGCATTTATCTTTAAATCATTTCATCCATGAGATATGTTCATTTGATAATATGTTCATGCATTACATAAATACATGTATATATGCATTCTAGGCATAAAACTAAGTGTCAAACATGTATTATCTAAGTGCATAACATATTCGATGTTTTCTATTTGAAAATACACATTTTATTTAGTGTTAATCGATTAACCATACCTTTAATCGATTAACCCAACTGCTGTGTAAAGTGGTTGCCACTGGAACACGTTTTTGTAATGCAGTTAATCGATTAAAGGTTTACGTTAATCGATTAACCTAACTGATTTTTTAAATTGTTGAAACTGAAAAACTGAAAAACAGAATCAGTTATGATTTTTAGTCCCGTTAATCGATTAAGAAGGTATTTAATCGATTATCTGGGGTTCTGAACTGATTCTTTATAAACTGCGTTTTCAGAATTAATCTCATAAGTTGCATGTTGCATTTATTAGAGAGTTAGAGCATTCTACGTGTTAATTGCTGCATCTATTTGTTAATTGCATTAGTGAGTTTAGAAATGAGAGATTCCTTGCTTTAGGATTGAGTGCATTTCATGTTATAATCTCTCATGTTTTCCCTCACATGTTCATGCATATTTTTGATGCGTTTTTCATGAATTTTATAATTCTGTAACTTCTGTTTTCATAACTAATACTTGTCATTTCACATGTGTTTGTGTTAAATGTGCATTAGAGTAAAGCCTTCATGTTGTATTTGAGCTTAGGTATAGCTTAATATTACTCTTGTAATTCTTGTGTAATTGTTGTGAAAGGGAATCTCTTGGTGTCGTATCACCAGTAGAGATTGTGTGTTTCTTCATAGCTTAGAGTGTAAGAAAAGGAAAGAACGAGAGATTCTTTGGCTGGGGCTACGCCGAAAGAAACGTTTTCTTTATCGGTAGGAAGGGAGTCAAACCATTGGATAGTTTCTTTGATTTCTTGTCATTTGCTAAGTGTTGTAATTGGATAATGTGTTTGTAAATTACATTGATTCGATTATAGTGAAGGAAATCTCCCAAGTCAGCCGGGAGGCCTGGATGTAGTTTGCAGTGGACAGCAAACGAACCAGGATAAAAATTCGATTTGCAGGATTTGTTTCTCTCTCTCTCTTTACTGTTTTTCAATCGATTTAATTTGTATATTTGATTCAACTAATACATTCTGTTCTTTTGTTGTATTGCAAGCTATTCTGATATACAAATTTGTAAGCTCTGTATTCGTTCTGTTATCGGTTATTTGTTTCGCATTTAATCGTTTCTGTAATTGCTTACTGGTTCTGTTTAATCGATTAATATTCCTGTGTTAATCGATTATACTGTTTCTATTAATCGATTAAAATAGTTTCTGTTTAAAACTGTTTTTTGTGTTAATCGATTAAGACTGTGCTTATAATCGATTATCCTTTTCTCCTTAATCGATTAAATAGGGTTGATTCAGCATTAAGTGTTGATTTGCGAAAAGCGGTAATTCTAACCGCGACACCTATTCAACCCCCCCCCTTCTAGGTGTATTGTAACCACTGATACCTAACATTACCTAATCCTAATCTTAATCCTAATTCTAATCCTAGTCCTAGTCCTAACCCTAATCGTAATCCCAATCCTAAACCTAATCCTAATCCTGATTGTAATCCTAATCTTAATCCGATTCTAATCCAAATCCTCATCCTCATCCTAATCGTAATCCAAATCTTAATTCTAATCCTAATCCTAATCCTAATCATTATCCAAATCCTAATCCTATTCCTTATCCTAATCTTAATCCTAATCCTAAACCTAAACCTAATCCTAATCCTAATCCTAATCCTAATCATTATCCAAATCCTAATCATATTCCTTATCCTAATCTTAATCCTAAGCCTAAACCTAATCCTAATCCCAATTCTAATCCTAATCCTAATCCTCATCCTCATCTTCAACCTCATCCTAATCGTAATCTAAATTCTAATCCTAATCCGAATCCTAATCCTTATCCCAATCCTATTCCCAATCCTAACCCTAATCCTCATCCTAATCCTCATCCTCATCCTAATCCTGATTGTAATCCTAATCATAATTCTAGTCCGAATACTAATCTGATTCCTAATCCTAATCCTAATCCTAATCCTAATCCTAATCCTAATCCTAATCCTAATCCTAATCCTAATCCTCATCCTCATCCTCAT
>NC_032025.1:14476051-14477960 GCF_001865875.1 Lupinus angustifolius | reverse complement strand
CTAATCCTAATCCTAATCGGAATCCTAATCCCAATCCTAATCCCAATCTTAATCCTAATCCTAAACCTAATCCTAATCCTAATTCTATTTCTAATCCTAATCCTAATCTGAATCCTAATCCTAATTCTATTTCTAATCCTAATCCTAATCCTAATCCTAATCCCTAATCCTAACCCTAATCCTAATCCTAATCGTATTCCTAATCTAATCCTGATCCTAATCCTAATCCTAATCCTAATCCTAATCCTAATCCCAATCCCAATCCTAATCCTAATCCTAATCCTAATCTGAATCCTAATACTAATCCTAATCCTAATCCTAATCCTAATGCTCATCCTAATCCCAGTCCTAACCCTAATCCCAGCGCCAACCCTAATCCTAATCCTAATCCTAATCCTAATCCTAATCCTAATCCTTATCTGAATCCTAATCCTAATCCTCATCCTAATCATAATACTAATCGTAATCTAAATCCTATCCTAATCCTCATTCTAATCTTAATACAAATCCTAATCCTAATCCTAATTGTAATCCTAATCCTAATCCTAATTGTAATCCTCATCCTCATCCTAATCCTCATCCTCATCCTAATCCTGATCGTAATCCTAATCATTATTCTAGTCCGAATCCTAATCATAATCCTAATACTAATCCTAATCCTAATCTTAATCATAATCCTAATCTGAATCCTAATCCTAACCTAATCCTAATCCTAATCCTAGTCCTAACCCTAATCCTAATCCTAATCCCAATCCGACTCCATATCCTAATCCTAATCCTCATCCTCATCCTCATCCTAATACTGATCGTAATCCTAATCATAATTCTAGTCTGAATCCTGATCCTAATCCTTATCCTAATCCTAATCCTGATCCTAATCCTTATCCTAATCCTAATCCTGATCCTAATCCTTATCCTAATCCTAATCCTGATCCTAATCCTTATCCTAATCCTAATCCTAATCGTAATCCTAATCCTAATCCGAATCCGAATCCTAATCCTAATCCTAATCCTAATCCTAATCCTAATCCTAATCCTAATCCTAATCATAGTCCTAATCCTAATCCTAATCCTAATCCTAATCCTAATCATAGTCCTAATCGTAATCCTAATCCTAATCCTCGGTCGGATGTGGAACGGCGAGAGCCGGTCCGCCAATCGACTCGGGGCATGGACTGACGCGAATTGTGATGGTGGCCCAAGCCCGGGCTGTTGACATGCTCATGGAGACGTCATCATCGAAATCCTAACCCTAATCCAAATCCTAATCATAATCCTAATCCTAATCCTAATTAGAATCCTAATCCCAATCCTAATTCCAATCCTAACCCTAATCATAATCCTAACCCTAATCCTATTCCTAACCCTATACCTAATCCTAATCCTAATCCTAACTCTAATCCTAGTCCTAGTCCTAACCCTAATCCTAATCGTAATCCCAATCCTAATCCTAATCCTAATCCTAATTGTAATCCTAATCCTAATCCTATTCCTAATCCAAATCCTCATCCTAATCCTAATCGTAATCCAAATCTTAATTCTAATCCTGATCCTAATCCTAATCATTATCCAGATCCTAATCCTATTCCTTATCCAAATCTTAATCCTAATCCTAAACCTAAACCTAATCCTAATCCTAATCCTAGTCCTAACCCTAATCCTAATCCTAATCCCAATCATAATCCTAATCCTAACCCTAATCCTCATCCTCATCCTAATCGTAATCAAAATTCTAAACCTAATCCGAATCCTAATCCTTACCCCAATCCTATTCCCAATCCTAACCCTAATCCTAATCCTAATCCCAATCCTACTGCAAATCCTAATCCTAATCCTCATCCTCATCCTAATCCTAATCATAATTCTAGTCCGAATCCTAATCCTAATCCTAATCCTACTCCGAATCCTA
>NC_032025.1:14448776-14475951 GCF_001865875.1 Lupinus angustifolius | reverse complement strand
GTCCTAATCCTAATCCTAATCCTAATCCTAATCCTAATCCTAATCCTAATCCTAATCCTAATCACCGAATCATGCATACTCAGAAAATCAACAACTACCAATTTCAAGTTTTATTCTGCCATGTAATTATGACAAGAGAAGAGATGTGAAAATTTCCGCTCCCACTCCAAGTATGCCTCCTGGTATTTCCTCCCATGGAAGGATGGATTATTGATTTTGATTCTCTCCATCTGGTTCTACCTTGGGACCTCCTCATATCATATCTTCTTAGCATTATCCTTCTTTCCTCTAAAAGTTTGTTGTCTTTCCATCCTACTCCTCAAGGAATTAGTCATCTTGTTGTCTTAGGAGCCTTTTGATGAGTGTGAAATTAGGCTACATTTGCATTGCATTTGACTTGCATTTTAAGACATAATTAGGACTTTAGGATTGTTTTTAGCTTTTATTTCTCTTTGTTCGGGTTGAGCGGGTGTTTTTTGTTATGTTGTACAGTTTGGATAGATTAAAGCCAATAATAGTAGAGATTCGGTGCAAAAAGATGGAATTCAGTGTTAGGCTATGTGAAGACCAATTGAAGGGCCAATAGAAGTTATAGATGTTATATTATATTCCTATTTTTAGATTTGTTTTGTTGGGCTGAGCCCAATATTTTGTAATTAGGATAAATAAAGGTTCTCCCTCAAGGTTGAAAACACTTTACAACTTTACACTTTACATTACAATTCTCTAATTTAGAATTTGAGATTCTCTTCTACCTCATGAGTGAGTAGGTACCTTGGTTTCTAGGATTGGGGCTATGCCCTTTGACATTCAGTAAACACTTGTTCTTACTTCTATTTCATTGAGTGTTATGATTTGATTCATTAAACTAAGTTTTATTTGTGTGAGTTGTCTGGCCAATAAATTACACGTCTTAGATACATTGGGGAAGGTCCAAGAGGTGAACCCAACTATCTGACCATTTAGTTATTCAAACTAGAATCCTAATTCACGGGAGTAGTATTAGGATTCTCGGGGGTTTCTGGAATTCACCTTGGGTTGCTACGAAGGGATTGGATAGAAAGATCCAAGTAAAGGATTTGATTGATAACCGTATCAGAAGATACCACGAGAGTAGGTGCGACTTCAATTGAGTACACATGTCGGAGCTCGAGAGAGGATGACATATATCAGAGAGCAATTCACCCTCACAACTTAAAGTTCATGAAAAGGAGTAAAACAAGGATTTGTGAGCGTAAAGGCGGTAACCTTATCCTGGGAACTCTTCCTAAATTAGATTTCAATCCGTTTTTACTATTTTCATAATTATTCCTAGCAATTGTTCAATTGTTCTAAATTCTCTTTTAATTCCTATTTGAGTTAAGGATAAATTAATTGTTATAATTAAAGGAGTTTTCTAGTCCTCGTGGGATCGATATTTTATTACTTGATGATATAATCATGCACTTGCGATTTGCCCTACGAATGTTTTGGTGTCGGTGCCGTGGACTATGTTAAAATTTCTTTAATTCTCAATTAACTCATTACTTTACTCTAGTGTATTACGCGTTTTCCTTTTTCTTGGTACCTCTGCAGATAGCCCATTTGGTTTATGCAAAGTTCAAATTACTACTTAGAGCTAGAAAGGAATTTCCGTAGAAGAAGAAGGCAACAAAGAGAAAGATCAAGAGAAAAACATGCATGTGTACAGACAATGGCTGAACGAGATGAAAAACCACTCCGCGACTATGCAGCCCCTAATGCTCATAGTTCACGTCCTAGAATAATCTGCTTAGCTATTGAGGCATAGAAATTTCCTTTGCCATCTGCTTGGATCCAAATGGTGATGCAAAACCAATTTGGAGGAGGAGCTCATGAAGATCCTATTGCCCATATTGATCAGTTCTTGGAATTCTGTGAGACAATAAGGATTCATGGGGCTTCTGAAGATGTCATTCGTCTCTGCATGTTTCTATATTCCCTTAGAGACAGAGCTAAGACGTGGCTAAGAAATAAAAATATTGAAATTCAAGCAACATGGCAAACATTAGAGGAGGCTTTTCTCAACAAATAATTTCCTCGTTCCAAAACAGTGCATTGTAGGTATCTCATGCAAAACTTCAGTCAAAAGGATGAAGAGTCAATTGATGAAGCATGGGAAAGATTAAATGAGTTGACTGAAGCTTGCCCTCATGTTGTTATCCACCTTAGATGCTGGTTCAGGACATCTACAGTGGGCTATGTTAGGTATTAGTGACAAAATACACCTAGAAGGGGGGGGGGGGGGTTGGATAGGTGTCGCGGTTTCCAAATACCGTTATTCGCACCAAAACCCTATTTTGGAAAACCACCTAGTTAATCGATTAAAGGACTGCCTTAATCTATTAAATTGTACTTAACAGATAGTTGCTGAATAGCTCGATTACACAGTCACTCATAGATTATTCAGAAATCATACAACATATATATTTGAAGAGAAATGATCTTTATATGACAGAGTTACTATATTCAAATTATCAGCTATAATAGGTAATTCAAAACAACTTAAAACAGTAAAGAGATAAGGGTAAGAAACAACGTGCAACAAGGTTTTTATACTGGTTCGTTTTGCAATCCACTACAAAACTACATCTAGTCCTCCCCTTCCGATCTTGGGAGATTTTCTTCATTAAAATTGAAGCGAATGTATCTTACATACACACTTCCAATTACAAGACCTTGAATGCTACGTTCTTGAATTCCCAGAACCCCTACCTTGGTTTGACCATACCTATCGCCTAGGGAAACCTTTCCTATGATCCAGCCCCAGCCACGAGTATGTTCTAAACTCAAGACCTCCAAGTCTTGGTGAAGAATCTCTGTATCTTGTTGGTGGTACGACACCAAGAGACGAATTTCCTTGTTACAAAAATACAACAAAAACAGAGTAATGTGACGCACAAAATAGCTCAAATATTACAATTAAGAACAAGCTATAAACCCTATACAAATATCACAAACTATTATGAATATGTATAAGATCAGAATCATGAAAAACATGTAATTTCTACCCTAAGAAATCTCCAAAAGAAATGAAAGAATCATGCAAGATAAGATAGAATGATGAACACATTTAATCACATGCAATGGATGACATGTTAATCCCTAAGCATGATACTATCTCTCACTATTCTCACATGCAATTCCCTCTGCCTATATGACATACAATGAGCATAAAAATATGCAACTTAGCAATTCTAAAAATGAATGAATGAATTGAAGCATGGTGTAAAAACACAGTTTATATAGAAAAGTTGTTTTATGCCCAATTAATCGATTAAGTGCACTATTAATCGATTAACGGGCTGCTTAGAATAACTGAATTCTGTTTTTCAGTTATCTGTTGAAACTGACATATTTTCAGTTAAGATATTGAATGGTAAACTACCTATATGTTATGCTTATCAACTATACATGTTTTACCATTATGTGATGCCTAAAATTCACGAATAACATGTATGATTAATGCATGAACATATAATAAGCTAGATGAATGTAAATGATATGATAGTTTTTAGAACTTGTGAGATTTGCATCTAGGTTTACCTAACCTAGAATCAATAACTAAGACACATATCTAAGACTCTAGTTTAGACATGAAGCTCTTGAATCTTTGGCATGTTGATTTGTTGAGTTATCTTTAAGCTTTCACTAATTCCTTTGTCTTCATCAAAACATAGGCAAGCTAAGTGTTATCTTGACACTTTGCACTTTCAATCTCCCTTTTTAATGATGACAAACTCAACACCAAATTTTGTTTTGATGCATAGCTTGAAGATGATCAGAGAATGCATGGTTGTTGGTTTCAAAGTAAAAGCGCATAGCTAGACAATGAAAGTTGAATTTTATTTTACAACCTGCACACATCAAACAACAAAGCAACCTTTCTCCCCTTTTTGACATTATAAAAAAGATAAAATAAATGAATTTTTGTCAAAAGTAAGAAGAGATATGAAGTGAACTCAAACTGTAATTAATCAATCTGTTGATGAAAAAATTGAACATGTGCATATATTGATCAGCGTTTAATCGATTAAGAGAACAAGTTAATCGATTAAAACAACAGAATACAACAATTGGACAAATTTAATGGCATGGAAGGTTATACATGAACTAATCAAGCATGGAATGATCAAGCATTTATATTGTAGCATTCAAACAGCAGGCTCAATCAAACATAAGAGATACATATAACCAAACATGATTAAGGACCATTAAACATGTATTCATGCTATATTTGACATAGATAGGAATGTTATGTAAGCAAATGAAAACAAAAAAAAGTAACGATTTAAGTTCAAATGGAATGCATATCAATTCACAATAGTGTATCAAAAGTAGATAGTTAGAGTTACAACCCAAAAAGCATAGAGAAAATATGTCTCAAAATTACAAAGCAGCATAAATTCTGAAAATTACCCATATAGAAGAACTAAACCTAAGGCAACATAAGGTCTAAGGACTTCTAATCTAGGGATGCGGAGGAGGATTTCTGTCATCAGGTACGGTTAGACAACTATCACCATGAATGAGGAATCTCAGCTTCTCAAATTCTACAAAGTTTCTCGTTCTATGCCTCAGTAGTGTTCTGAACAAAGCTCCTCATAGTCTGATAGTGGTTATCGATGTAGGCAACCTTACGTTCCTCAAATTTTTCTAAATCTGTATGGTATGAGTCTTTCAAAGATTGAAAATGTAGATCCATTATATCATTCAACCTTTGCTCCATGGCATCTAGTTGAGCTAATCCAAAGGATGATTCCCGCGGTGCAGTTCCAGATGGCTCCCCCTGAGTTTCTACATTAGGCTGATCTGTTCCAGCCTTATCCTCATCATCAGATAGATCCAAATCCATAATAGTGTAATCCTCTTAGTATTGCCAAGTATTTCCATACTTGTAGATACCCATCTTATTGATAAGGCTTTCACCAACAAGGTGATCTTTATCAGAAGTCTCTGTGACGATGGTGTTATAAACATCAATGTGCAGATAATCAATGATTCTCGATATCAAGATATTATAGGGAAGCAACTTGGATTGCATTGTAGAGACATTATACATGACCTTCAGAATCTTCTCAGGCCAATTAACAATGACTTTCTCCTTAACAACATACATGAATTTCAGATTATTAAGAGTTGGTTGTGCATGATTGGTGTTTCTCTGAACTAGAATGCAAGCAATCAGATAGTGAAGCAATCTATTCTCTACTGATAATGAACCAGCTTTGGTTACTTCTCCCTGGACATACAGATGGGGACCTCTTAGACATGATTTGTAAACCTCAGCAACATCAAATTCCTTACGCCATTCACAATCACCTATGCTAACACCATTTGTGGATAAGCCACCCACATTCATAAACATATCACTATCCATATCAAATAGATTTCCTGAAACCATAGACCAATATTTGCCATCCTTATAATAGAAGTTGGCGTAAAATTCCCTAATCAAATTGGGATACAGATTACTCGTTAATTCCAAAAAGAACACAACTCCCCGAGCTTGCAAACCTTGCGGAAACTCAAAATTCTATTCCCCCATCTAGGTTAGATCAGCATACTATGTAGGTGGATTTCCTTACCTGAAACTTGGACAATCGGGTCTCCTGAAGAATGAGAGAATAGTAAGGATCTCCTCGGTATTGCCTCACATTCGGATTTGAAGAGGAAGCAGTAGGAGGCTTACAAATGCGATGAGCAGTTGTCTTGAACCTCTTCGAACGACCTCTTTCCATTTTAAAGTAAAAACCGTGAGTGAAATGAGAGGAGAAGAAGGTTAAGGGAGGGAACCTAAGCTTAGGGTTTGGAATTGGGAATTAGATTCCTTGGAAGATATGAGAGAAAGATAGGATGAATTGAAGCGCAATATGGGTAAAGGTGAGGTTTAATTCCTCTTTAAGATAAGAAAACAAATTTTGCTGTTTGCATTTGAGATTTTCAGAGAAAAGGAGGAGGAGAGGGTTTGAAAAAATGACAAAAACGCTACTGATTCTAATTTATTTGCTGCCATTAATCGATTAAGAGATGTGGTTAATCGATTAATCATAGTTATTCCAGGTTTTTAAAGAAATGAGCCAGGTAATCAATTAAAGTAGGACGTTAATCGATTAAATATTTTGAAAAATAAAATGTTTGCTACTGAAACTCATTTTAACCGATTAAGAATTATAGTTAATCGATTAAATTACATCAGATTTTTAGAATCAAGAGGTTTCTGGGTTTTAAAAGCATGCATAAATTTCTAACATATATGAAACAATTTTTACTCAAACACATATACATTTACAACTTATCATAAAAGATCATGAGTCATAATAGAAATACAATGTATTCACAACAAATATACATTTTGAAGCACATAAGACATTAATCATGCGAAGCACATAATAAAGTTTTAAAATATCTTAAACATGATAATTTTAATCAAGGATTTCAAGTTCTCGTCGAAGAACATAAAAAGTATCTTGTGAGAGGGCTCGGTGAAAATATCACCCCATTGTTTAGTAGTTTCAACAAATTCAAGCATACAATCGACATTTTGTACATGGTCACGCAAGAAATGATGTCTAATTTCTATATTCTTGGTTATAGAATGCAAAACGGGATTCTTGGATAGGTTTATGGCACTTGTATTATCACATTTTATAGGAATCTTTTCTAGATTAAGTCCGAAGTTCTTAAGTTGTTGCTCATCCAAAGGATTTGAACGCAATACACACCTGCAGCTATGTATGCCGCTTTCGCGGTGGACAAAGCAACACACACTTGCTTTTTACTATGCCATGTAATTAAGGAACTTCCTAGTATGTGACATGTCCCACTAGTGCTCTTCCGATCCAACTTACATCCCGCAAAATCGGAATCGGAATACCCTACCAAGGATAATGAGGCATCCCTAGGATACCATAATCCTATATTAGTTGTTCCTTTTAAATATCTCATGATGTGTTTAACAATTGTATAATGTGAATCTTTAGGCAAAGCTTGAAATCTAGCACAGATACAAACACTAAACAAAATATCGGGGCAACTCACAGTTAAGTACAATAATGAGCCGATAATCCCACGATACTTGGTTACCTCGATTGCTTTTCCCTTTTCACCTTTGTCTAGATAGCAAGCGAACGCCATAGGTGTTGAAGCTTCTTTACACTTTTCCATGTTGAACTTCTTCAGTAACTCCATGTAGTATTTCGATTGATGAATGAAGATGCCACTTTCCATTTGTTTGATTTGTAGCCCAAGAAAGAAGGTCATCTCACCCATCATCGACATCTCAAATTCACCCTGCATCATCTCAGAAAATTCTTTACAAAGAATGTCATTAGTAGATCCGAAGATTATATCATCAACATATATTTGAACTAGTCATACATGATGATCTAATCTACGAATAAAGAGGGTAATATCAACCATACCCCTCACGAACCCTTTTTCCAAGACGAAAGAGCTCAATCTATCATGCCAAGCTCTGGGAGCTTGTTTCAGGCCATAAAGGGCCTTTTTGAGCTTATATACATGGTTCAGATATTTAAAGTTTTCAAAGCCGGGAGGTTGATCTACATATATCTCCTCTTGAATGTAGCCATCCAAGAAGACGCTCTTGACATCCATTTGAAAAAGCTTAAAATTCATAATCGATGCAAAGGATAAAAGCATCTTAATGGCCTCTAATCTGGCTACAGGAACGTAGGTCTCATCGTAATCGATGCCCTCCTCCTGATTGTAGCCTTTGGCCACTAAGCGAGTTTTATTTCTAATTATCAAGCCAGATTCATTTAATTTGTTACGAAATACCCATCTAGTACCAATCACGGGATGTTCGTTAGGCTTGGGGACCAAGTCCCATATATTATTATGCTTGAACTGGTTTATTTCTTCTTGAATAGCTATACCTCAGTGCACATCCTCAATGGCCTCATTGATGGTTTTAGGCTCGATTTGAGATACAAAAGCAACATAGATACAAAAGTTATGTAAAGAGCTATGGGTTACCACCCTCGTAGTTATATCACCTATCACTTTGTCGAGTGGATGATCCTTCTTGGTCTTCCACGCGTGTGGCCGGTCCTGATGCTCATCTTCGACAATTTGCTCTGCTTCTTCTTCTTTGTCCTGGTCCATGTCCTTATAGTATGCTTCTTTTAAAACACCTGCAACATCATCAGAAAATACATTTCTCTTCTCTTTTGGAGAAGATTCGTCAAAATCAACATGCATAGACTCTTCTACTTGCATTGAATATTTATTAAAGACTCGATAAGCTTTACTATGCAATTAATACCCCAAAAATATACCCTCATCGGCTTTTGAATCAAATTTACTTAAAGCTCTCTTTCCATTATTTAATATAAAGCATTTATAACCAAAAGCATGAAAATGAGCAATATTGGGTTTTCGGCCTTTAAAAGTTCATAAGGAGTTTTTGAAAAAGTAGGCCTCAAGAGTATACGGTTAATCATATAGTAAGCTGTATGTAATGTATCAGCCCAAAAATATTTAGGAACCTTGCTTTTGTTTAGCATGGTTCTAGCAAGCTCCTCTAAGACTCGATTCTTCCTCTCAACAACTCCATTTTGTTGAGGGGTACGAGGGGCTGAAAATTGATGCATAATACCATGTTTATCACAAAATTTATCAAATTGATGGTTTTCAAATTCGCCACCATGATCGGATCGAATATATACTATTTTATGGTTAAACTGATTTTGGATTTGTTTGGCAAGGTTTTTGAAAGACTTGAAAGCATCGCTCTTGGATGATAGAAATAGTGTCCATGTGAATCTAGAGAAATTGTCAATGATTACTAAAGCATAAAAGCTACCACCAAAACTCATAACCAGTGATGGTCCAAACAAGTCCATATGGAGAAGCTCCAAGGGTCATGTTGTGGATAATATCACATTCTTTTTAGAAAAAACGTTTTTAACTTGTGTACATTTTTGACAAGTATCACAAATTTCTTGAGTTTTAAAATCAAGTTTTGGTAGCCCATCAACCAAATTATTTTTAGACAATTTATATAAATGGTTTACATGAATATTAGCGATGCGCCTATGCTAATGTCATATGTCATCCTCTTTAGATATAAAACATTTTGAAAATAGAGTAGTGACATCCTCCAGATTAACCATATAGATATTATTTATACGATATCCGACAAACTTAACTTTATTAGATATATTGTCACGAATAATACAACACTCAAAATCAAAAGATACACGATTACCTTTATCACATAGTTGGCTGATACTCAAGAGATTATGTTCTCATCCTTCAACATATAGCACATTCTCAATCATTTCGGTGCCAAGTATCTTCCCTTTGTTTTTGTCTCCATACGTGACAAACCCTTTTTCTATCAAGATACCAATGTTGTCTATGTGCTTGTAGACATACCTGCAAAACATAGATCACTTGCCTTTTTCAGGTACCCAATTTACGTTGGGTCCTTTTCTGTTAGTAACTAGGGAGTAGGAAGTGTGGCCATAATAAAAGCATGTAGGAACCTTTTTATTAAAAAATTTCTTATTAGGCCGCTTAATTGGTCTCCTATATGGTCTTCTCCTACACATAGGGGTAATATATCCTAGTCTGGTATGGTCACCTACATTTCTGGTTTTGCTAAGCATATTGTCTAACATATTTTGACTCTCTATGAGTTTTGCGATTTTTTCATTTAGTCTCACATTTTCATTTTTCAAATTCTCGCAAGAATCATAGACAAATGATTGACATAAATTATCATTAGAGCAATTGGCATTACAAGAATAGATCAGATGTAATGTTTCATTTTCTAGTTTTAGTTTATCTAATTCTTTTTGTAATGAAACTATTTTTTGTTCAATTAGAAGGATTGCTCATTTTCTATCAGAACTAATCTTGGCTAATTTCTTTAATTCATCATGTAATTCGACATAAGCATTAAACAAGTCCTCATAAGGAGGAGGATCATCAGATGAAGTAGATGAGGTGTCGGAATATACCTTGTTGTTTACCTCTTTTGAATTTGAGCAACAAGCATCATCTGTTCTGGTCATTAAGCATAGCTTGGCTGTCTCCTCTTCATCTGAGGTGCTCGATGTCGTGTCCTCCTCTGCTACATCCCACACTATATAGGCTTTCTTTGACTTGAAGTCCAGAGGAGTGATCTTATATGAATCAACCTTCTTGAGGTAAGTAGGACATTGAAACCTCATGTGTCTTGGCTTACCACATTCATGGCAAGTGAAGCGCTCTTTGTTACCATTGCCTTTCCTGGTTGACTCGCGCGCTTCTTTCTTTTGGAAATGTTTGAAGCCTCCTTTCTTTAGGAATTTCCCGAATTTGCGCACGAGAAGGCTCAAAGTTTCATCATCCATATCTGAATCAGACTCGTCTTCTTCTCTCTCTTTTATGGATTGACACATTATTGCTTTGAGAGATATACTTTTCTTTTTGTGATCCGATTCTTCATGCATAGTCAGGCGTCCAAGCTCCATCTCGTGCTCTTGAAGTTTCCAATAAATGTCGCCAAAGGCATGGCGTCAAGATCCTTGGATTCCGTGATAGCTGTTACTTTGGGTTACCATCTCCTGTTACTTTGGATTCACTCGGTAACATACGAAACAACTCATACTCGTGTGTCAGGGCATTCAGCCTGGCACACTTGACTTCGCTAGTGCCTTCATGAGTCACTTGTAAGGTGTCCCACATTTCTTTGGCAATTTGGCACTGCAAAACCCGAATGAACTCATCATAGGATATGGCCAATGTGGTGATGTTTTTAGCATATAGGTTATATTGAACCTTTTTATGTTCATCATCGGTCCATAAACTTTTCGGTTTTTCTTTCGGTTCATCGTCCATTAAATGTTGTGGAACAAAAGGCCCATTGATTACGGATTCCCAAATATCCGAGTCAATGGCCTCTATAAATATTTTCATGCGGGCTTTCCAGTAGGCATATCCTTCGCCACTGAATACGGGAGCGCGGTTAATTGATGCGCCATCACCGCCAAATACCGCTATTCGCACCAAAGACCTATTCTGGAAAATCACCCAGTTAATCGATTAAAGGACTGCCTTAATCGATTAAATCGCACTTAACAAACATTTTCTGAATGGCTCGATTACACAGCCACTAACAGATTATATAGAAATGATGTAATAGATATATTTGAACAGGAATGATCTTTATATGGCAGAGTTACTATATTCAAATTATCAACTACAATAGGCAATTAAAAACAACTTAAAACAATAAATAGATAAGAGTAAGAAACAGCCTACAACAAGGTTTTTATACTAGGTTCGTTTTGCGGTCCACTGTAAAACTACATCCAATCCTTCCCTCAGATTTGGGAGATTTTCTTCACTAAATTTAAACCAATGTATCTTACGTACACAATTCCAATTACAAGACCTTGACCGCTCCCTTCTTGAGTTCCCAAAACCTCTACCTTAGTTTGACCTTACCCAATCACCTAGAAAAATCTTTCCTACGATCCAGCCCCAGCCAAGAGTATGCTCTAAACTCAAGACCTCCAAGTCTTGGTGAAGACTCACTGTGTCTCATTGGTGGTACGATACCAAGAGATGACTTTCCTTGTAACAAAAATTAAACAAAAACAGAGTAATGTGAAGCACAAAATAGCTTAAATATTACAATTAAGAACAAGCTAAAACCATATACAAATCTCACAAATTATTATGAATATGTATAAGATCATAATCACGAAGAACATGTAATTTCTACCCTAAGAAATCTCTAAAAGAAAAGAAAGAATCATGCAAGATAAGATAGAATGATGAACACATGTAATCACATGCAATGGATGACATTTTAATCTCTAAGCATGATATTATCTCTCACTATTCTCACATGCAATTCTCTCTGCCTATATGACATATAATGAGCAAGAAAATATGCAACTTAGCAATTCTAAAAATGAATGAATGAATTGAAGTATGGTGTAAAAACACATATAAAGAAAAGCTGTTTTATGCCTAGTTAATCGATTAAGTGTCATGTTAATCGATTAACGTGCTGTTTAGAATAACTGAATTTTGTTTTTCAGTTATCTGTTGAAACTGATTAAATTTTTTTTCACGTTAATCGATTAAAGCTTTACTTAATCGATTAAGTAGCATATTTTAAGTTAAGATATTGAATGATAAATTACCTATATGTTATGTTTATCAACTATACATGTTTTACCATTATGTTATGCCTAATGTGCACAAATAACATGTATGATTAATGCATGAACATATAATAAGCTAGATGGCATGTCTCGTGTAAATGATATGATAGTTTTTAGAACTTGCATTTGCATCTAGGTTTACCTAACCTAGACTCAATAACTAAGACACATATCTAAGACTCTAGTTTAGACATGAAGCTCTTGAATCTTTTACATGTTGATTTATTGAGTTATCTTTAAGCTTTCACTAATTCCTTTGTCTTCATCAAAACATAGGCAAGCTAAGTGCTATCTTGACACTTTGCATTTTCAGGCTAGACTTTCCATCATAATAATTGTTGAACTCTTTAGCAGGTGGTGACTTTATGTGAAAAGAAATTGATGATGCTTCAAATATCATAGAGAATGTAGTTTTCAATCATCACCAATGGGCAAATGAGAGGAGACATCATCCAAGAAAAGACTCTGGTTCACAATATTCAGGCAATCAAATAGAGAAAAATGTCATGAGTGTTATGAATGCAAACAAGTCACTGCACCTGTACATGAAGTTTGGGCCAATGAACAACCTGAATAATGCAATTACTATGACAACAAGCAAAGGGGTGGACAATAATTTAACCCACCATACAGGCAGAGCAATCCCAACCTTTCCTGGAGGAGCAACAACACTTTAAAGCATCATCATCAGGATGAGGAAGGTAATAGGAAACCTACAACATGGTTTCCACAGGTACAATATTCTTCTATTGATCCTAATTTTTTAATAATAATGGAAGGTCAAGAAAATTTACTAGCTAACCTTAATAAATTTCAAGAGGATCAAATCATGACGAATAAAAATGTTGCAAATATGTTACATGATTTCCACAACTACCAATTTCAACTTTTATTCTTCCATGTAATTATGACAAGAGAAGAGATGTGAAAATTTCCGCTCCCACTCCAAGTATGCCTCCTGGTACTTCCTCCCATGGAAGGATGGATTATTGAGTTTGATTCTTTCCTCTGGTTCTACCTTGGGACCTCCTCATATCATATCTTCTTAGCATTATCCTTATTTCCTCTAAAAGTTTGTTGTCTCTCCATCCCACTCCTCAAGGAATTAGTCCTCCTGTTGTCGTAGGAGCCTTTTGATGAATGTGAAATTAGGCTACATTTGCATTGACATAATTAAGACTTTAGGATTGTTTTGAGCTTTTATTTCTCTTTGTTCGGGTTGAGCGAGTGTTTTTTGTTATGTTGTGCAGTTTGGATAGATTAAAGCCAATAATAGTAGAGATTAGATGCAAGAAGATGAAATTCAGTATTAGGCCAAAACAAGTTATAAATGTTATATTGTATTCCTATTTTTTAGATTTGTTTTGTTGGGCTTATCCCAATATTTTGTAATTAGGATAAATAAGGATTCTCCCTCAAGGATGAAAACACTTTACAACTTTACACTTTACATTAATATTCTCTAATTTAGAATTTGGGATTCTCTTCTACATCATGAGTGAGTAGGTACCTTGGTTTCTAGGATTGGGGCTATGCCCTTTTACATTCAATAAACACTTGTTCTTACTTCTATTTCATTGAGTGTTGTGATTTGAATCATTAAACTGAGTTTTATTTATGTGAGTTGTCTGACCAATAAATTACACGTCTTAGATACATTGGGGAAGGTCCAAGAGGTGAACCCAACTATCTGACCATTTAGTTATTCAAACTAGAATCCTAATTCACGAGAGTAGTATTTGGATTCTCGGGGATTTCTAGAATTCACCTTGGGTTGCTATGAAGGGATTGGATAGAAAGATCCAAGTAAAGGATATGATTGATAATCGTATCACGAGAGTAGGCGCAACTTCAATTGAGTACACATGTCAAAGATCGAGAGAGGATGACATATATCAGAGAGCAATTCACCCTCACAACTTAAAGTTCATGAAAATGAGCAAAACAAGGATTTGCGACTGTAAAGGTGGTAACCTTATCCTGGGAACACTTCTTAAATTAGATTTCAATTCCTTTTTACTATTTTCATAATTATTCTTGTCAATTGTTCAATTGTTCTAAATTCACTTTTAATTCCTATTTGAGTTAAGAATAAATTAATTGTTTTAATTAAAGGAGTTTTCCAGTCCTCTTTGGATCGATATTTTATTACTTGATGATATAATCGTGCACTTGCGATTTTCCCTATCAAGTTTTTGACGTCGTTGCAGGGACTGTGTTAAAATTTGTTTAATTCACAATTAAGTCATTACTTTACTCTAGTGTATTACGTGATTTCCTTTTTCTTGGTACCTCTGCAGATTGCCCATTTGGTTTATGCAAAGTTCAAATTACTACTTAGAGCCAGAATGGAATTTTCGTAGAAGAAGAAGGCAACAAAGAGAAAGTCGTACGTGTGTACAGACAATGTCTGCACGAGATAAAAAACCACTTCGCGACTATGCAACCCCTAATGCTCGTAGTTCACGTCCTGGAATAATCTGCCCATCTATTGAGGCAGAGAACTTTTCTTTGCCATCTGCTTTGATCCAAATGGTGATGCAAAACCAATTTGGAGGAGGAGCTCATGAAGATCCTATTACCCATATTGATCAGTTCATGGAATTATGTTAGACAGTAAGAATTCTTGGGGCTTCTGAAGATGTCATTCGTCTCCACATGTTTCTATATTCCCTTAGAGAAAGAGCTATGACATGGCTCAGAAATCAAAATATTGAAATTCAAGCAACATTACGAATATTAGAGGAGACTTTTCTCAAAAAATACTTTCCTCCTTCCAAAACTGTGCACTATAGGCATCTCATCCAAAACTTCAGTCAAAAGGATGAAGAGTCAATTGCTGAAGCATGGGAAAGATTAAATGAATTGTCTGAAGCTTGCCCTTATCATGGTATTCCACCTTAGATGCTGGTTCAGAACTTCTACATTGGGCTAGACTTTCCATCATAACAATTGTTGGACTCTTAAGTAGGTGGTGCCATTATGTGCAAATAAATTGATGATGCTTCAAAGATCATAGAGAATGTAGTTTTCAATCATCACCAATGGGCAAATAAGAGGAGACATCATCCAAGAAAAGACTCTGGTTCACAATATTCCGGCAATGAGATGGGGAAGGTTATTTCCACATTGGAGAACCTTTCTCAAAGGTTTGTAAAGCTAAAAAAATACCATGCTAATGCTATTGGGTCTACTGCAACTTGTGAGGGATGTGGAGAAAAATGTCATGATTGGTCAGAATGCAAACAAGTCACTGCACCTGTACATGGAGCTTGGACCAATAAAGAACCTAAATTATTCAATTACTATGACAACAAGGAGAGGAGTGGACAACAATTCAACCCACCATACAGGTAGAGCAATCCCAACCTTTCCTGGAGGAGCAACAACACTTTAAAGTATCATCATCAGGATGAGCAAGGTAATAGGAAACCTAAAACATGGTTTCCACAAGTTCTATCTTCTCCTATTGATCCCACTTTTATAATAATAATGGAAGGTCAAGAAAAATTATTTGCTAAGCTTAATAAATTTCTAGAGGATCAAATCATGATTAATACAAATGTTGCAAATATGTTAAATGATTTGAATTCTAAGATAGAAAACCTAACAATCCATGGAAAAATGTTAGAAATACAAATTGCCCAAGAAGCTAGCAACTTTAATAGGTGAATAGTGATATTTCCATGACAAATAGAGAAAAATCCAAATAACGAACATTTTAAGGCTATCCGATTAAGGAGTGGGAAGGAACTCAAGGCTGTTGCACGAATTGAGAATGGTATACAAGTAGAAGAGAAACATACTGAGACATAACCCCCGAAAGGGGAGAATAATTTTGAAAAGGTATATAAGATATAGCTCCACCATCATATGCACCACCAATTCGTTTTCCCTAGAGAATTGCAAAGGCAAAGTTAGAAAACAAAATATGGGAAATTCTTAAATATCCTTAATAAATTATATATCAAACTGCCCTTCAGCGAGGCACTGCAGGAGATGCCTACATACATGAAATTTCTTAAGGATATTATATCTAAAAAGAGAAGACTAGATGATTATGAAACAATTGCTTTAATTGAGAAGTGTAGTGCTTTAATTCCAAATAAATTGCCTCCAAAACTAAAAGATCCTGGTAGTTTCTCTATCCCTGGCTTAATTGGTAACACTAATTTTGACCCGTGCTTTTGTGTGACTTAGGGGCAAGTGTGAGCCTCATGCCTTTATCCGTGTGTAAAAAGGTTGGATATGGTGAACTAAAACTCACTATTGTATCACTTCAATTAGCGGATAGGTAATTTAAATTACTTACAGGTATCTTGGAGGATGTTCCTATCAAAGTTGGAAAATTTTATATTCCAATAGATTTTGTAATACTAGAGATAGAAGAAGATGCGCAGATTCTAATCTTACTAGGTAGACAATTTTTTGCTACCTCTGGTGCTATAATTAATGTTAAGAATGGAAAACTTTCTCTAAGCATATGGGATGAAAATGTTAAATTTGATATTGCTTAATCTATTAAAAAACCTTCTCTTGAGCAAAACGTTAGGAAGACATTTTGGTCTATAATCAAGCCTATGGTATTTTACTTTCATTAAAATTTCTAAGCGAAACACTATGACATGTAAACACATGAGAGTGATGAGAGAAGAGTGATCCTAATTCATGAAGTTGTTATGACTCAAAGACTTAGCTTGAATTAAATTTGTTTATGATTGTCTTGTCTTGATGTCTGGATTGTTTCAAAACTAACATGAGATTGCTTGTTATTTTCGGTCACGGTTTCTATATCATCATTCATACATGATTGTGAAAGTTAGACATAATACTTGCTTGAGGACAAGCAAGAGATAAGCTTGAGGGGATTTGATGAGTGTGAAATTATGCTACATTTGCATTACATTTAACTTGCATTTTAGGACATAATTAGGGCTTTAGGATTGCTTTTAGCTTTTATTTCTCTTTGTTCAGGTTGAGCGTATGTTTTTTGTTATATCATGCAGTTTGGATGGGTTAAAGCCAATAAGAGTAGAGATTGGATGCAAGAAGAAAGAACTCATTGTTAGGCTATGCGAAGACCAATTGAAGGGCCAAAAGAAGTTATAAATGTTATATTATATTCCTATTTTTTAGATTTATTTTGTTGGACTTAGCTCAATATTTTGTAATTAGGATAAATAAGGGTTCTCCCTCAACGATGAAAACACTTTACAACTTTACACTTTACATTACAATTCTCTAATTTAGAATTTGAGATTCTCTTCTACATCATGAGTGAGTAACTCCCTTTGTTTCTAGGATTGAGGCTATGCCCTTCTAAATTCACTAAACACTTGTTCTTACTTCTATTTCATTGAGAGTTGTGATTTGAATCATTAAACTGAGTTTTATTCGTGAGTTGTCTGGCCAACAAATTACACCTCTTAGATACATTGCGGAGGGACCAAGAGGTGAACCCAACTATCTGTCCATTCAGTTATTCAAACTAGAATCCTAATTCACGAGAGTAGTATTAGGATTCTTGGGGGTTTTTGGAATTCACCTTGGGTTGCTACGAAGGGATTGGATAGAAAGATCCAGGTAAAAGATTTGATTGATAATCGTACCACGAGAGTCGGTGCGACTTCAATTGAGTACACGTGTCAGAGCTCGAGAGAAGATGACATATATCAGAGAGAAATTCACCCTCACAAGTTAAAGTTCATGCAAAGGACTAAAACAAGGATTTGCGAGTGTAAAGGTGATAACCTTATCGTGGGAACTCTTCCTAAATTAGATTTCAATCCCTTTTTACTATTTTCATAATTATTCTTGTCAATTGTTGAATTGTTCTAAATTCACTTTTAATTCCTATTTGAGTTAAGGATAAATTATTGTTATAATTAAAGGAGTTTTCCAATCCTTGTGGGATCGATATTTTATTACTTGACGATATAATCGTGCACTTGTGATTTGCCCTATTACTTTTCAAAATTTTAGTTTAAGGCCCTCATTTGAAAAGGGATTAAACTTGATTCACCTAGATCACAACTACCTTCTTCTGACATTGTTTAGCAAAACGTTAGGAAGACATAATATACATCCTCACTTTACTCTCTTACTGTGTTTCACTTACACCCAAGTGTATGAACTCTTTTTTTTTTTTTTACCTTTTTTAAATAATGTTGACTCTCATCTTTTACCACTCTCATGTTCTCTCAAAGTTATAAACTAAATTAATGAGGTACAAAAGTAGGATTGAATTTATAGAATTCTTAGTTGAATAAAATCAAGCACAACCAAGAATAGAAACATGAATTTCAATTTTTTAAGATAGTTTTCTCACACATCAAAACTATATGGATTTAATGAAAATTTTCAACAAGACATGAATGGTTAGACCATATCTTTTTTAGCTCTTTTTCTTGAGTTGTTTCCCAAAGTCTATGTTTTGCAACAATTCATGCAATGTATGCAAATTAAAAGAGAAAAATAAAAAATAGAAAAAGAACACAAGAAAATAGGAAACTGTAAAATGTTATCAAGAAAGTTTGATGCTTCATTATTCATAGATCCTTGAAGAATGATCGTTCTTGTGGAAAGATTATGAGAATGAGTGTGTATGGGTTTTATGTTGGTAACTTAACTAAAGGCAGAAACATAAAGAACATGGTTGTAGATGGCAAGAAATAAAAATGAAGAACTTGTGTGGTGCCACAACTAATGATGATTAATAAACTAGCGGTTGGATACCAAGAAGCGTGATAAGCCTGAAGATAAGTCTCTGAATTGGTTCAGCTAAGAACCAAGGGGAACACTCATGATAATATGCACTAAGAAATAAGTTTAACCTAGAACTCAAGATGTATTCATTCATTAAAATTGACTTACATTTATAAGCAGATCCATTAATCAAAGTGTGAGTTATATGAAGACAATAAATGACTTGTTTGTAAGAATGAGATTGCAACTAGGGGGTGAATTAGTTGACTTAAAATTATGACCACTTTTTCTGCAAAATCAAGAGTTAAAGTGCAGCAGAAAATATATGCAGAAATTAACCAAATAAATAATCAAACATATAAGGGAGAAGAGATTACACAATGATTTTTATACTGGTTCACCTTCTTGTCCACCAAAGACTGCATCCAGTACTCTTGCTGCACATGAGATTTTTCCACTAAAGATTATAAGTTGAAATTATAATATCCCACCCCGATATCTCTATGTACCTTACACACTCCCTAATCCTTATTCATTCTTGGAAAAACACCTTTCCAAATGATTCTAATCCCCTATCTTATCACACCCTTGTGAAAGAAAGTATTCAGAAATAATAATGAAGAATAAACAACAATGGCGAAATTGCCTTTACAAGTTTGAAAGTAATGTAACTTGCAATCCAATCAACTCTTTTGTATACTTAGTAATAATACTCTTTATAAGTTGGTAAACTTGAAACCCTTTACTTTACTAAACTTCAGAAAAATCAACTTTGAAAGATTAAGAACTAGTTGCCAAAAGTTCAGAAAATAAATTCAGAATTTGTGTAAGAGCTTTTAAAATTTGTATGAGAGTTGTGTGTTTGTGTTGTGAGATTCAATGCCTTTAAATATACTTTCCAATCACCCATAGTGCCTCTACGAAAAGGTCAGAATGGGTTGGAGTGAAGACATTTCGTTTGGGATGAAAACCTTTCATTTTGAAATCTGAAATCTGATGCAACAACACTCAGTAATCGATTAAAACCAGTGGGTAATCGATTACCCAAACATTCTATCCACTACGCATTTAAATTCGATTTAGAGTTATCGATTACTGCAAGTGGGTAATCAGTTACTCAACCTTATTAAAACTTGTAATATATTACTCAAAGACAGTAATGAATTACTCTGTTTAAGTTGGATAACTCTTTTCTCACACACGTAACCTGTTACTTAGATGTAGTAACCCGTTACACACTATTTTTGAATTTTTTTTAGGTATTTTGAAGTGTTTCAATTTTCTTTTAAAAATAGTTTGAGCATTACTACTATTGTATATTCAAGAGTGGATAGAAGTACCTATTTTGATATTTCAATACATTTTCCAGCTTTGTCTGTATCGATGTACATACTAGATCCCATAGGAGTAACTATTGGCTTGCAGACATCCATATCAAATATTTTCAGAAAATCTCTGTAATATTTGGATTGACTTACAAAAAATACAAAAATATTTGGATCAACTTCCTCGTCATGGATATTTCTAACTCTCCTTGCACCATTTTTCCAAAATCACTACACAAAACTTCATTAGTAGAACCAAAAATAATATTATTTACATAAATTTGAACAAGAAGAGTATGATGATTTATTTTCTTTATAAAGAGTGTAGTGTCGACCTTCCCTTTGGTGAATCCTTTTTCAAGTAAAAAATTGGTTAGACGATCATACCATGTGCTAGATAAGATAAATGTAATAGCATTGTTACCTATACCAAGGATTTTCTTTTGATGTTCTCTGCATAGGTAACAAGGCCTTTGATACTTGAATATATATATTTTGAAACTCTACGTGTTATGTGCTTTGAATAGCCATTATTATGATAATACATTTTTGTTTATGGCTTTCGAGCATTTCTGCAAAACAAATTACTAATACTTTCTAGGTACCCAATGTGATTTGGGTCCTGTGGGGTTAGCACCTTTCTCAACCGAAACATATTGGCCAATTGGAATACTAACTTTTCTAATATGACATGAACTAGGAGTATGGCCTACAATTTTACAATAAAAGCATGTGGGTTCATGCTTATGCATCTTGTGTTTAGACTTGTATAAAGAATGTTGATCAATATTTTCTTTAGAAATATTATGCATGCAATCATTCTTAGTTTTCACAAAAATACTCTTTATCATACCATTAGTTTTTCAGGTATTTGTGTAGCCTAGTCCTCTTTGGTCATTGATATGTTTTTGAGTAATTAAAATATTGTCCAACTTATGAGTACTCTTCTTGAACATATTCATTTCTTGATTTAATGAAACAATTTTACTTTCAAGAGTATCACATTTTGGACATTCAATGCACATGTCATTTGATTTGGATTTTTAGGCATCCAAATTGTTTTGTAGAATTTGATTTTGACTCTCAAGAAGTTCTATATTGTTTTTATAATTAATGCATACTTTAGAGAGTCTAATAAATTCATCATGTAATTCACAAAAAAGTGTTATGTAACTCATTATATGAAAATGTATCATTTGGTTCCGAGTTACTAACCTCATAATCATCGTCTGATTTGTGTGAAGTCATCAATGAAATATGTGATTATTCCTTAATTCTGAGTTTTGCATTTGAACCATCATCTTTATTTTCTAATATAACATTTGTTCTTCTATTCTACTTGTCCTTCTTACTTTTGAAAGTATGGTGTTTTTGTAGGGCTAGACAAGCACATCCAAGATGATCTGATTTTCTAATATAGAGCATGTAGATTTTTGCTTTGATGTTGAAGCTTCACAATTTGTTCTAGACCTTTGTACTTCTTTGGCTCCATGTATCCTTTCAAGAGTGTCCCAAATTTTTTTGCAACTTGACACTCTAAGGAATTCTTTTTCTTCTAGAGCTGACGCAAGAATGTTTTTGGCTTTAAGGTCATATTGCACTTTCTTTTGGTCTTCATCATTCCATGAAGATTTGGGCTTTACTTCCCTTACGATGTTGACTACGGTGAAGGGTTCATATGGTCCTTCTTCAATTGCATTCCATATGTCCAACTCTTGAGATTCTATGAAGATCCTCATTCTGATTTTCCAAAAATCATAGCACTCTCCTACAAAGCTTCAAGGGCGGTTGATGTTCGAACCTTCTCCTAGGAATGATCTTGAGGCCATCTTTGATATCAGATAAGATTTGAGAATAACTTAATCAAAATAGCTCTGGTGCCAATTATAAGAATGAGATTGCAACTAAGGGGGAGGGGGTGAATTAGTTGACTTAAAATTATGGCCACTTTCTTAACAAAAGCAAGAGTTAAAGTGCAGTGGAAAATATATGCAGAAATTAACCAAATAAATAATCAAAGAGATAAGGTCGAAGAGAATGCACAAGGATTTTTATACTAGTTCACCTTCTTGTTCACCGAAGGCTGCATCCAGTACTCTTGCTGCACAAGAGATTTTTCCACTAAAGATTATGAGTTGCAATTACAATATCTCACCCCGAGATCTCTATGTACCTTACACACTACCTAATCCTTATTCATTCTTGGAAAAACACCTTTCCAAGTGATTCTAATCCTCTTTCTTATCACACCCTTGTCAAAGAAAGTATTCAGAAATAATAATGAAGAATGAACAACAATGACGGAATTGCCTTTACATGTTTGAAAGTAATGTAACATGCAATACAATCAACTCCATTGTATACTTATTAATAATTCTTTATATAAGTTGGTAAACTTGAAACACTTTACTTTAAGCAACTTCAGAAAAATCAACTTTGATTTAAGAACTAGTTGCCAAAAGTGCAGAAAATAATTTCAGAATGTGTGTAAGAGCTTTTAAAATTTGTATGAGAGTTGTGTGTTTGTGTTGTGAGATTCAATGTCTTTAAATAGACTTTCCAATCACCCATAGTGCCTCTACGAAAAGGTATGAATGGATTTGAGTGAAGACATTTCGTTTTGGATGAAAACCTTTCATTTTGAAATCTGAAATCTCATGCAACAACACTCAGTAATCGATTACAAAGAGTGGGTAATCGATTACCCAAACATTATGTCCACTGGGCATTTAAATTCGATTTAAAGTTATCGATTATAGCAAGTGGGTAATCAGTTACTCAAACTTATTAAAACTGGTAATATGTTACTAAAAGACAATAATGGATTACTCTGATCAGTTTTAAGTTGGATAACTCTTTTCTCACACACGTAACCTATTACTTAGATGTAGTCACCCATTACACACTATTTTCGAAAATTGTTTCAGGTATTTTGAAGTGTTTCAATTTTCTTTTAAAAATAATTTGAGCATATAGGATAGAATATAGGATAGAAAAATAATTTCGAAAATTGTATATTCAAGAATATAGGATAGAAGTACCTATTTAGACTTAGAGCTTTGTCTTCTTTGTCTTCATAAGTATTATTCCTTTTCTTCTTTTTGGTGATGTTGGTGTCTTCATCAAAATCGTGCCAAGGTCAGGAGCAAATATCTTCTTCTCATTGTCCCCCACTAAGTCCTTTGGGGTAAGGAAAAAATAAACCTTTGGAAGGTTACAAACACCATAATAAAAAATGTGAGTTTTAGCCTAGAAGGGATTATAACAAATTATTGAGAAAGGGAAATTACAGTTATTCATAAAATTGTAAGAAAATAGAATAGTTGTCTGAACCATGTGGTCGAGCTGAGGATGGACCCTTGAATGTGTCAGCCTAGGTTAGGCTAGATGCTTCTACACTTAATGCAACACACTAACCTTGGCTCTAAGACTTCTTCCTACGTTAGGGCTTCGATTAAGGCCACCATTACTTGACTTAATGCCTTTTCGGCCATTGTTATTCTTATCGTTGTCATTAGCCCTCCTAACCCTTGTGGTTCTTGGTGTTGCTTGTCTTTTTCCATGTCCATATTAGCCCCTCTTTCTGGGGAAGTATTTGTCCTCTAATTTGGATGATCGACACCTACATCAAAGAAAGCTAAATCAAGTACATTAAAAGTGGAACTTAAATTATACTCAGAGGTAGATTTATTTTGTATGCATTATCGTTGATCTTCTTGATCACTTAGAAAATGGCCATTTCCCCTTGGTTATAATTTTAATTTCCTTTGAGCTAGAAACATTTACTTCCTAAAGTGTAAATATAACTATCTCCAGGCTCCAAAAATACTTTCATTCTTCCCTTATTGGCTTGCTTGGTATATCTAGATACTCTCTTCTAAGCATTTGCCTTCACTTGTTCATGCATTTGTTTCATAGACTCGACTTTAGCATATGCGTCTTTATGCTTAAAAATTGAAGTGTTAGTGTTTAAGTGCAAAAATGATCCTAAAATATATACTTGTTATGTGGCATTGTAACTCTTTAATTAAGTCATATGAATGATTTTATGCTCGTACATGATAAAGGCTTGTTAATTGTCAAATATCATCATTGAAGTGCTTTGTAGGCTTAATCTGGAGGAATGGTCGGAAAATGCTAAGTTTCCAAACAAATATGAATCAGGCTCAGCGCATGAATCAGGTTGAGTAGATTAGGTAGCAGATGAGACTTATGCTTAGCACTCAAGCCACACTGAATGGAGGAAGACTTGCGCCCATCATAATTCCTACATTGGGCGTATTCGACCAAGAATTAAAATAATCAACCTTTGTAACTTATACGTTAAGGGAACAAGTTTATGCTTAGCGCAAATGGGAGGTGCGCTCAGTGTAGATGTTACGCCCAACGCGAGCTATTGTGCTGAAAGGTTGTGTCTGACTAGCTGAAGAGTTATGCTCAGTGCATAGGCAGTGCCTGAGCACAAGTGCCATCATGAAAACACTATTTAAGGAGGTTTTATTGCATTGGCACAAGTGCATAGGCTACTAAGATACACTTTGTAATATTGCATTGCAATACTTCTTTTCTGAGTTTTTAAGCGAGTTTAGCTCACCTAGGTCGTGGGAACTAAGTTTAAGTACTAGAGGAGTTAATATATGCTCATTTGTGAGGGGTTTTACCACCCCAGGAGTAGTGTTTAATCCTTACCTTACTTACATTGTACGAACATGAGTAGCTAAGTTCTTTCTTTGTTGGGATTGAATATAATACGAGCTTGATATATACACATTGATTCATTTTATATCAATTCATGAAGTTTTGAATCTTTTGAGTTATATATGTGCTTAATGCTTGCTTTAAGTTTGATTATCTTCTTGCATGAAATGTGAATACAATGCATAACGAAATTCATGCATAATTCTGAACTTGTATAACTCATCAGTTGGTATATTTACTAGATATAGACTTATATCAATATTTCCATCTCATGCATGTTGTTCTATTAGTATCTAGACATAGAACTATTTTTATAACTTCATAACTCTCAAACTAGTTAACATAGACTACTGGACATAGATATATGTTTAACGGTTCATAAGTCTTAATCTGATTTAACTCTCAAGAGATTGGCAGTTAATACAATTGAGATATTGTGTTTAACTCAACTTCACATGCTTAGACTAATAGACATAAATGTATGTTATGTGGGTCATAATTCTTAATCTTGTGTGTAAAGTTGCAAGACATAGAACTTTATTGCATAAGTTGCTAAATTAACTAAGACATTAGCTTTTAATAATCTTGAGGTCATTTGCATGATAGGACCATTGCTAAAGTGAATTTGTGTTACTTAATCATGTGTGTATTGCTAATGAGTAGAAAGTTCAATCCCAATGCCTTTTATCAACATATTACAATCATATTTCTAATTGTAGTGTCATCAAACAACAAACTAATTAAAAGATAGCCTAAAATAATAATTTTTAGTTGAAAAACTATAATCTAGCAAGTCCTTGTGGATAAGACAATCCCTCACTCTTTACTTATTTGTGACATTGTTGGTTATTTTTTATAACCAATTTTCCAATTAGCTGTAAGACATAGGCAATAAATCAAGCTAGGTTATTGGATTAAAACCATACACAATATGAAATGACGAACAATTTTAGTACTATGTAAAGCTCGATTGTAAGCAAATTCTACGTATGGGAGACAGTATTTCCAAGACTTAATTATTTTATTTAGAACAATCTCAAGTAAAGACTTAAGTGGTCCTATGACTAGGGCTCGGGCAAAAAGGGCTCAAAATGCCCTTGGATAACTCATAATGTCGATCCATGATGGTGAACGAAAAATAGCCCAAGGGGGTGTAAAGATGCTCACTAGCATCTTGGTCCATGGCTCTGACCGAGCCAAGGATGGACCAGGCCATGCGCAGGACTCAGACCACGAGTCTTGGCAAGGCGCCAAAAATGGCCCTAGCACGGAGCCAAATGCATCAGGCTCAATTCCTTACCGAGTTGGGGACTTTGGTGCACCCAGTGTTGCACCAGGCGCTAGGCCAAACTGGTCTAGCTAGGAAATCTGACCGAGGCGCATGCGCCTAGCATGCCGCATCAAGCGCTAGGCGTCGCCTGACCGAGTCAGGCCTAGCCAATTTAATTAAGTATTGAGTCATTTTAGTTTTTATAATAAATGTGTGGGCTAACTTTTGTCCAACACTTAGTTTAATTAATTTAAGCATGTTTGTAATAAATCTGCCCATAAAAATTGACCAGAATGAAATTTGACTCGTGAGTAGTTAAGACAAGCCTAAAAGTGTAACCGACACTTTAATGCTTGGACCAACTTAATATTTTCGTGAACCAAACTCGTTCTAATTTTGTCTAATATTATTTGGAAGGTCAATAAAGTCTAATATGGCCGTTGGAAGGCATTTGCTTGAGGGAATCTTCAAGGTGACCGTGGAGAGGCTTAAAGGAGCATTTATGGAGCTTAAAGGCTATGTTTGGACTGTGGAGCTAAAACCACCAGAGCATAATTCATTCAGAGGCATCCTAAGTCAATTCTAGAGCCTCTGGAGCAAAGTTGCTCATGTGGAATTTGCATATGGTCGTTTGAGACCTTAATGGTGCATTAATGGTGCTTTATGCACATGACTTAGCCGTTGGTAGTCTACCAATTCATCCCAACGAAATCCTATGCTATTTAGTGCATTCTTCAGAAACACTTAGCCGTGGGAAATTCATCCCTTAGCAAAGGAATCCTATGCCAACACCAAGTGGATCCGAGGAGCATTAACAAGACATAAATCCAACATTTTCCATGTGCCAAATTGGAAGAATCCTATGAAGCTCATCAAGGCTGACTCGTGAGCATTAAGGAGTCTTCAAGTCTCTTGATCATTTCACTTAATGATTGAGTTGTGCACTTAAGATGGAGGGGAATCCCATG
>NC_032025.1:14441793-14448676 GCF_001865875.1 Lupinus angustifolius | reverse complement strand
ACATTCAAGTGGAGCCGAGGAGCATTAACAAGGCATAAACTCACATTTGCCATGTGCCAAATTGGAAGAATCCTATGAAGCTCATCAAGGCTGACTCGTGAGCATTAAGGAGTCTTCAAGTCTCTTGATCATTTCACTTAATGATTGAGTTGTGCACTTAAGATGGAGGGGAATCCCATGCTCATCCAACCGTGGCATTGAAGTTAAATTGGCCAAGTCATTAAATTTGTTTCCAATTGTAATAAGGCACATGTGCCATTTTACTCGAATATAGTCTAAATTAGGAGTAGATTCATTGCTTTTAGAGTATCCAATGTAAGCGTGCAAGGCATGCACTTTATGATTCCAACCGAGGGAGCCTTAGAGGCTTGCCTATATATGTAATGCTTTATGCTATGGAATAAACACATTGAGTCAAAACTAAATTGTATTCCTTTGTGAATCAAAGAGGATTATATCCTTGTGAGAGTATTCTCCAAACCTTCTTGGATGAACCAAGATTAGAAGTTCTTATCAAGAACCAAGTTCTTGTGGCGAGCATCACTTTGGCTTATCAAACAACTAAATTGTTTGTGGCGCCCCACCTCATATCTTTTCCATCTTCTTTTATCCAAACACAAGTTATTTCCGCTGCATAACTCAAAGGCTTAACTCAACCGTGAGCCTAGGCCATACATCAACCAAGATAGATCATTTCAAGAGCCTTTTACCCAAGAGGTTCACATCACATTTGAGAACCAAACGCAACAAAATTACAAATATTTGGATATAGCTATGAGTTACGACACTTTTATTAATGTCACTAATAATCTTATCAATTGGGTGATATTTCATTGTTTTCCATGCCTTTGGAAAAACATCACAAACTATATCCCTTGATGAAGAATAATATTCTTCATCCTTTTCAATTTCCATTTCCTTTTGATAGATTCTTCCAATAATTTTTGCACAAAGCACTTTCTATTACTTATGGATATTAGTTTCCTAAAATACAACATGAATTGATTCTTCTATAGTCATAGTTTTCTTCTTACATACTCTATATACCATCTTACGTAATGCATATCCGAAAATTTGTCTTCATCTGATTTTACATCAAACATACTTAAATGCACCTTGCTAAAATTTAATACAAAGCATTTGCATCTAAATACATGAAAGTACACAATGCTAGATTTTCTACCTTTATAGAGTTCATATGAAGTTTTCTTGAGAATATGCCTTATGAGGATCCTATTTATTACATGTATATCGATTTTAAAGACATCCACCCAAAAATAGTGTCGGAATTTCAATCATTTAGCAATGTTCTAGCAATTTCTTCAATTGATCTATTTTTCCTTTCTACAACCCCATTTTATCGAGGAGTTGTAGGTGTAGAAACGTAATGTATTATGTCATGTTCTTTAGAAAATATGCCAAACTAATTAATTTCAAACTCACCACCATGATAAATTATTATGGATACAATTCTAAGGCTCTTTCTATTTTGCATAATCTTAGTAAGCCATTTGAATGATTTCAATCCATGATTTTTATGCGAGAGAAACAATACCTAAATAAATCTTGAGAAATCGTCAAAAATAACCAAATCATAGTTATTACCACCAAAGCTTATAAATTGATATGGTCCAAGCAAGTCTATATAAAACAATTCCAAAGGTCTTGTTATAGACACCGAAATAGTTGGAGTAAAATAAGTTTTTTTTGTATTGTTTGCATTTTTCACATGCATCACAAATTATAGCCACATGAGATTTTATTTTACATAAGTTACTCACTAGATTTTTTAAATAAGTTTTTTGAGATGAGTAATATTTATTTGTGCAACTCTCTTGTGCCAAATCCATATTTCGTCTTCCTTAATAGTCGTCATTCAAATAAATCATATATGCATTATTAACTCTACGACCTACAAACTTGATTTCATTATTCTTGTTGCTTTCGATCGTACATGCATTTGAGTAAAAAATTACTTTGTTTCATTTATCTCAAAGTTGGTGAATTCTTAAGAGATTATATTCTAAACCTTCAACATTGTGAAAATTTCGAAGTTGGGAATTTGTCGACTTCAAGTATTTGACCTTTGTTGTTGTCTCCATATGTAACTAATGAGTGTGAAATTGTGCTGCATTTTCAATACATTTAACTTGCATTCTAATATATACTTAGGACTTTCAGAATGTTTTTAGCCTTTATTTCTCTTTGTTTGGGTTGAGCAAGTGTTTTTGGTTGTCTTATGCAGGATATATGAATTTAGGCTTAAAATAGCAAGGATTTGATACAAGATGAAAAGAAATAGCTATTTGGACCATGGGAAGATCAATTTAAGGACCAAAGGAAGTTCAAGGTATGGAATCAAACATAATGGAGGACGCCATTGATTTTTGAATTAAGAAAAACTAAGATGTGAATCCTTTTTCAGGGCATTTAGATTTTTGATTTTTTATCGTTCTTGAATGTAAGTCTTTGAGAATATGAATTATGCACTTTGAGACTTGTTAAATGTTTGATTGGTTTTTGTTTGGATTTTTGTTTGGCTGTGGGTTATGATGTTTATTGGTGTGGATTTTGGTAGTTAGGGAGTGTGTTCGGCCGCAGGTTTTTGTGGGATATAGAATGATTGGTTTTGTGGATTATTTTGGACAATTGTGTAAGGATGTTTGCTGGTGGTCGTGTGCAAGGTTTATTTGGCCGAGTATGATGTAGGATGGAAATGGATAAGAGAATGTGGAATAGATAGGAAGGTGAAGGTGCCACAAGCTTGATTGCTTGATAAGCCTAATGTATTTCGCCACAAGGAAGAGAACCTTGATAAGAAATGACCTTGGTTTAACCAAGAAACTAGGAGAAACTCAACTAGCAATGGATTATTTTCCAAATAAAATTCAAGTTGTCTTATTCCAATAACAAAGGCAAGTACAAATAGCCATGGAACATTCGGCCAAGCTATGTGCCCACGTGAATAAAGAGTAGTAAATTACATTGAATATTTTCCTAATTCTTTTCCCCATGTGTTTTCGGTTTGGGAGGGAATTTGAAATGCAAGGTGTATTGATTGCTTTCCTTAATCTAATTCCCATGTGCTCTTTTCGGTTGAGGTGGGAGTTTGAATTTGAAAATGAATCTTTATGGATTGAGTGTCCAAATTCAGTTTTGGAGTGAAATAAGGAAGCAAACAATTTGTCTTCATTGCTTTCCTTATGGCTTGCCTCTTGTGAATAGAGAGATTCTCTATGATGGTCATGCCCATCACATGTTTAATTATGAATAAAGAAGGTATTGATGAATTCCAATTTGAGTTGAATGGTTTGGAGTGAATAAGGAAACAATCAATTTGTCTTCATGGCCTTCCCTTATGGCTTGCCTCGTGTGAAAAAAAGGAATATCTCCTTGATGATCATGCCCAACACATGTTATTTGTGAGTAAGGAAGGTATTGATGAGCTTTCATTCTGATTTGGATCTTTAAGGAAAGTTTTGCCTTGCTGCTTGCTCCTCATTCACACGTCTATCTTGATTAGGAAATAAATGGGATTTGCTTGATGGCTATTGATTGTTGCCATATAGAGTTCTTCCACAAGTGCTCTTCAAATTAGGCAAGGATTCATTGAGATCTTATGGCCTTCAAGGGTAATCTCACATCTGGCTTATTAAGGAAAGTGTTCCCTTCCTTGCTGAGCTTTGTTGATTCAGCCACTTCTTCCACTAGTTGATTGAGAGCTTGGTGTGCCTTCTTGATTCTAGATTGGGTCATGGACCCTCCGAGCCCACTTGTCAGGTTCATATCATGTGAACCTCTTTTGGAGATTCTTTTGCACGATCTATATTGGTTTGTGTATGAGCCTTTTATGAGCTTAGAACTTAGGCAGCGAAAAAAATAAGTAAAGATAAAAGAAGACGCGGTAGAATGAAGATGGGGTAGGCGCTGCAACACTTGGGGTGTTGATATGCCAAAGGTGAGGTTTGCCACAAGAAACTTCGTTTCTTGATAAGAATAATAATTTTGGTTCAGCCAAGAAGATTAGGAGAATGCACAATGCTCTCACAAGGAAATAATTCCAAAGTTTTAATCAATTCAAAGGTACTTTATTCATTCAACAATTCAGGTACATATAGTGTGTGGGCTAGCCGAACTTGGCTCCGAAGAAACAAAGAGAAAACAAAGCATTAAAGGCCTAATGCATAGGAAATCCAAAATTGGATTTCTTTGGCTCATGAATATACTCCTAAACATGACTAAATTCGGCTAGAAGCTAATAGTACATGTTTAATTTCAATTTTATTACATTGAAGACAATAAAATAATGATGAAGACATAGGATTCATGTTGCTAGCTTGAACGCCCACGACGTGATGACTTGGTTTGCCTAGGATTCTATTTTTTCATTGATGCCATGGCTAAGTCTTGGTCACCCTTAAAGCTCCATGGTTACAATGACTAAATGTTGGAAACATTGGATTCTTTTCCAGGTGAAACCCACAGCTAGAGGATTAACTTCAATTGAACGCATGGTGAAAATGGAAGTTAATTCACTCATAATTGAGTCCACGGAAATGAATGAATGATGAAAGCCTTAGAGATTTCTTCAAAAAGAAATTCTTCACAACACAAGAATATGAATGAAAGATGAGAAGCTTAGGATCCCATTTTCCACTTAAGAAGTTTTAATGTTAAGCCCCAACAACCATAAGTGTAGTAACTTTGGCTTTTAATGAATTCACATGGGCCTTTTGCTCCCAACGTCTAGCATCCAACTTGATGGGTCCTCCAAAATTTAAAACATGGATTGTCAAGCTTGTGAAAGGAAAGACAAGCAATCAATGTGGTAGGTACAATGTAAAAGTCCATGGAAATGCATTAAGTCTCAGCCAAATTATTCAAATTTAAATAAAATACATCATAAACCCATTAATTTAAACTTTATTCAAAATATGCATGATGTGGATACAAAGGTTGGCTGACACATTTAATGCCAACCTCCAACAAAATGATGCACCAAGCTTGCCTCGGTCAAGTGCCACACCCATCGCCTAGAATGGTGCACCAGGCGCCTGATCCTCGATCAGGTGCCATGTCTAGCGCCTAATTTGATGCGCTAGGCGCCTAGTGCCTCGGTCAGATTCCTTGGCCAAGCCAAATTGGCCTCGTTCCTGGTCTTGCGCCTAGTTCCACACCTGAGTTAGTTCCTACGCCTGGTGCCCCAAGTCCCTTGCCTCGATCAGGTCCTACACATGATGAACCAATGCCCATTTCTCGGTGAGATTCTGACCTAGTGCTCCTGCCCAGCGCGTGGCTTGGTACTATGCTTCACGCCTATCCTAGTCCTTCCATGGCTCAGTCATAATTGCTTCCCATGATAAAATTGAGCATTTGACCCCACTTGGATCGAAGGGCATTTTTTGCCCTTTTGGCTCGTGCCCTTGCGATAGGGCCACCAATCCCTTCAAGTCCAGCATGGTTCATATTGGCCTCACTTATGATTGCATCATCCCCTCCTTCTTGAAGAGATTTCAACCTCAAAATGAGTTATCCATCACCTACATGAAAAGGAGACAAATAAGAAACATTGAATGTGGCACTTATGTTACCATACTCACTTGGAAGTTCATGCTTGAAGGTATTGTCATTCACTTTGGCCACCATCACATGGAACCAAACCCAATCTCCTGGTCTAAAGACCATATGATTCAATTGCTTATGGCAATCCATACCAACATAAACATCACCTATGTTCTCGGGTAAAAAAATTTGGTCCCCTTAAAGGACTCAATTGTTCCCTTATTGTGTGTTTCAACTTCATTTTTTGCTTCAATCACCTTCATAACTTCAATTTCCTGTAAGATGTTAACAATAAAACTTGGAAAAGGAATGTCAGTTGTAAGGCAAAAGAGGGGCTCAAAAATTTGTCTTCTAAACAAAACATTCCTATCTTCCCCTTTGTTTAGGAGAAAAAGTTGTTAGCTCTCCTCTCTTTTTTTGTTCCCATTTTTCTCTCTTTTCCATCTCAATTTCTTTTCAAGATCCTTCTGTCCTCCATTACTTGTTGAGGAGACAATGGAGATGGTACCACCTTCTTATGTTGGTGAGTTAAGGTGTACTCACTGGACCTTCCATCATGTGTAGCTCCTTTGTCAAACTGTGATAGATGGCCTAATAAAAAAGGGTTAGCCTCCATGTCCAACAAATCCCAAAGCACAAAATCATATTTTCCAAATGAGAATACAATTTCAGCTTGCTTGTTGACAAGCATTTCCTCCACCTCACCTAACCATTGTAATCGATAAGGAGTGGAATGTGATTTAGTCACAAGATTAAGCTTCAACACCAATCTTGTGTTAGGTATCAGTGGTTACAATACACCTAGAAGGGGGGGGGTTGAATAGGTGTCGCGGTTAGCATAGCCGCTTTTTACAACTCAACAATTTATGCTGAGTCACCCCTAATTAATCGATTAAAGGATGAAGATAATCGATTAACTGAACAATCTTAATCGATTAACAAAAACAGTTTTAATCAATTAACAGAAACAATTTTAATCGATTAACAGAAACAGGATAATCGATTAACGCAACAGTTTTAATCGATTAAACAGAAACAGTAAGCTATTACAGAAAACGATTAATTGTAGAACAGTTAACCGATAATGGAACGAATACAGAGCTTACAGATTGTTTATCAGAATAGCATCCAGTACAGCAAATGAACAGAATGTATCAATTGAATTCAATATATCAATTAATCGATCAAAAACAGTAAAGAGAGAGAGAGAGAGAGAAAACAAATCCTGCAACGCGAATTTTTATCTTGGTTCGTTTGCTGTCCACTGCAAACTACATCCAGGCCTCCCGGCTGACTTGGGAGATTTCCTTCACTATAACCG
>NC_032025.1:14441434-14441693 GCF_001865875.1 Lupinus angustifolius | reverse complement strand
AATAACTGAATCCAGAAGGTGCCATAAGATGAAAAAAATAAACCTAAGGGTGAGATAGACTAGGTCTAAGGTCCGCTAAACTAAGGTTGAGGCGGAGGATGGTCAGTCTGATCATCAGGCATAGTAGTGTTCTGATCTCCCTTAATAAGCACAGACAGCTTCTGAAATTCTGAGCAAAACATAGCATTATGAGCCTCAGCATTAGATTGAATCATGTTCCTCAGCTCCTGAAATTTGTTGTCGGTGTAGGCAATCTGAC
>NC_032025.1:14419884-14441334 GCF_001865875.1 Lupinus angustifolius | reverse complement strand
TGATGTATGTAGGTTTGCGACCTTGAAATTTCGCCAAGCGAGTCTCTTGCAAAATGAGGGAATAGTAGGGGTCATCGCGGTCCCGAGTGGAGGGTGAGCCGGTTTTCCTTCTTCGTATGCGAGTAGCTGTAGTCTTGACCTGAAGAGTTGGCATAAATAAGATCCACAATTTCATTTTATAATTTAAGCTCATCAATATAATTCTGCATTTCACTAATTTTCTTTTTATGTTCCAAAGTTAACCTTTTTCCTACCTGCAAATATTTTGCTAACATTTTAAGTTCTTCATGCATTTCTTCACAAGCATCGTATAACATATTATACATGGGGGAATCATCGGAATTACAATCAGAATCGGTACCTTACTATATTCACCTTGCCTAATAATTCGACAAGATTTTTGAATTTGCATCATAAGGCATAACTTGGTTGATTCTTCATCTTCCACAGTGCTAGATGTTTTCTCATCTTCGGGTACATCCCAAAAAATGTATACCTTCTGAGTCTTGATGTCTTGAGAGTCTTTCTTGTCATGCTCAACTTTCTTGAGATAAGAAGGACATGAGTACTTCACGTGCCCTACTCTCTCACACTCATGACAAGTTATTTTGTGTTTGGGATACTTGCCCTTTTTAGTGGAGTCTTTTGCTTCTTCTCTCTGAAACTTTCTGAATCCTCCCTTCTTCTTTAATAATTTTATGAATTTGTGGACAAGGAGGGACATGGTTTCCTCATCGATGTTAGAATCAGAATCTTCATCATCAAATTTCTCCTCTTGACTTCTTGAATGTGAAGTTGTGGCTTTGAGAGAAATTCCCTTATTTTTCTTCTTTATTTGTTCTTGGAGTGTCAAGCGTCCTAGCTCCATTTCATATTCTTGATGGTTTCTGAAAAGTTTTGTGAGTGACATAGTGTCCAAAACTTAGGATTCCATAATAGACGTCACATTTGGTTGTCATGCCCTATCTGTTAGGTATCAGTGACAGAATACTCCTAGAAGGAGAGGTGAATAGGTGTCATGGTTCCCAAATACCACTATTCGCACCAAAGCACTATTCTGGAAAATCACATAGTTAATCGATTAAAGGACTGCCTTAATCGATTAAATCACACTTAACAGACAGTTGCTGAATGGTTCGATTGCACAGCCAATCACTGATTATACAGAGATGATACAACATATATATTTAAACAAAAATGATCTTTATATAGCAGAGTTACTATATTCAAATTATCAGCTAAAATAGGAAATTAAAAGCAACTTAAAACAGTAAAGAGATAAGGGTAAGAAACAGCTTGCAACAAGGTTTTTATACTGGTTCATTTTGCGGTCCACTGCAAAACTACATCCAATCCTCTCCTTCCAATCTTGGGAGATTTTCTTCATTAAAATTGAAGCCAATGTATATTACATACACACTTCCAATTATATGACCTTGAACGCTTCCTTCTTGAATTCCCAGAACCCCTACCTTGGTTTGACCACACCTATAACCTAGGAAAACCTTTCCTACGATCCAGCCCCACCTAAGAGTATGTTCTAAACTCAAGACCTCCAAGTCTTGGTGGAGACTCTCTGTATCTCGTTGGTGGTACGACACCAAGAGACGACTTTCCTTGTTACAAAAATACAACAAAAACAGAGTAATGTGAAGCACAAAATAGCTCAAATATTACAATTAAGAACAAGCTATAAACCCTATACAAATCTCACAAATTATTATGAATATGTATAAGATCAGAATCATGAAGAACATGTAATTTCTACCTTAAGAAATCTCTAAAAGAAATGAAAGAATCATGCAAGAAAAGATAGAATGATGAACACATTTAATCATATGCAATGGATGACATTTTAATCCCTAAGCATGATATTATCTGTCACTATTTTCACATGCAATTCTCTTTGCCTATATGATATACAATGAGCACGAAAATATGCAACTTAACAATTCTAAAAATGAATGACTGAATGTATGAAGCACGGTGTAAAATCATAGTTTATATAGAAAAGATATTTTATGCTCAGTTAATCGAGTAAGTGCCCTTTTAGTCGATTAACGGGCTATTTAGAATAATTGAATTATGTTTTTCAGTTATTTGTTGAAACTGATTAAAACTGTTTTCACGTTAATCAAATAAAGCCTTACTTAATCGATTAACTGTCATATTTTTAGTGAAGATATTAAATGGTAAACTACCTATATGTTATGCTTATCAACTATAGATGTTTTACTATTATGTTATGCCTATAATGTACAAATAATATGTATGATTAATGCATGAACATATAATAAACTAGATGTCATGTCTCATATAAATGATATGATAGTTTTTAGAACTTGTGAGATTTTCATCTAGGTTTACCTAACCTAGACTCAATAACTAAGACACATATCTAAGACTCTAGTTTAGACATGAATCTCTTGAATCTTTGGCATGTTGATTTGTTGAGTTATCTTTAAACTTTCACTAAATCCTTTGTCTTCATCAAAACATAGGCAAGCTATGTGCATTCTTGACACTTTGCACTTTCACTATCCACACATCTTAAAAGTTTGTTAGTCAATTCAACATTAGCAAGCACTTTATCTAATGCAACAAGATGATTAGCAATGTGAGTAACTCGCTTTTTCATATTACTAATTGATTCATGTGGAAACAATGTGAGTAGCTCATATTCATGTGTCAATGCATTTAATCTAGCTCGCTTGACCTCACTAGTGCCTTCATGGATTACGTGTAAAATATCCCATATTTCCTTGGCATTTTGCATGGTGAAACTCTAAAGAACTCATCATATGAAAGTGCATAAGTAATAATGTTTTAGCTTTCAAATTATACTACACTTTTCTCTTTTCCTCATTGGTCCAAATACCCATAGGGTTTTCTTTCGTTTCACCTTCCACTACGTGTAACAGAATATAGGGTCCATTTTGTTCGACATCCCAAATATCTGTATCTATGGCCTCAATGAAGATCCTCATTGTGACTTTCTATTAAGCATATCCCTCTCAACTAAAGACGGGAGGGTGATTTATAGAGGATGTTTCACTACCGTAAGGATTTGTAGATCCCATTGTGTATATCCCTTACATCTCACAAATTAGAAATTAAGCTAGTATGTTTGAGCTAGCTTTTATGCCACTAGTTGGTTCACAAGGGCTCTAAACTTCACATAGAGGGGGTGAAAAAGTGGTTCAATACTCAATTACTGTTTCTCAATTAAGAAGATATTCAATGATTTTCCTCTCTCTTTAAATGATTAAAGGATGTCTTAAACGATTAACTTCAAAGCTTAATCAATTAACCAATTCTTGTTTCTTGAAAAACTTATTTTGTTGATACACCAAGATGCAATGATTTAACTAATCTTGTATTCACTCTACCAAATTAAATTATGTAGCTAATTACATATAACAGAATATGTAATTAACTTAGAAAGATTTGAATGCTAAGTAAAGTAAATCAAATATTGTGAAAACATAAAGAGTAAGAGACAAGAAAATTAAGACAATGGCTATTATCCTAGTTTGATTGCTAATCCACAAGAAATCTACATACATGCCTCCTCTTATGATCTTGTGATATTTTCTTTACTATGAAACAATGTTTTACAAACACACTTCCACCAAGACTTCTTGGACTAAGCTTCTGATGGCTTGCATTCACCCACTTCTAATCAATACCTCACCACTAATCAATCCCTCACCACTACTAATGGCAGGTCGTACCACTTCTAACTTCTCTACCAAGATACTTGTACAGTGAACCTAGATTCTAATGGCTCCTCGCCACTTATAATCAGGGTTTCTCCAACCTTTTCTCTTCTTCTTGGTGATACTATACACCAAAGAGAAATAGCCAATACAATCGTCTACAGTGTGTACAAAAGAATAATAAACCTAAATGTTTTTAATATACACATACTTTCATTATCTAAAAACCTTCCTAAAAGTCTCACACAATCCATAATATGAATATGTGAGATGCAAGGTTTTGTAAACATGATATGACTTTAAAAATCTTGTAATACTTCTTTAAAGATTCAAGAAGTATTCTCAAATCTCTTCTTGTGTATCAAAATAAGTTTCTCACTTTTTAAATTTTTTGGAGAATTCTATCATTGAATGTGAAAGTGAAAATCAATCTGATTCATCTTTGCCTAGCAAATGGGAAAAGTTGGTTTAAAATACTGTTCCACTTTCTAGTGGAGTTAATAGATTAAACAATTTACTTAATTGATTAACGTTCTTTAAAATCAAGATTCCATAAAAACCTAACAGTTGAATATCATCATCCTCACTTTCTAATAGGCATAACCCTCTCCACTAAAGTTGACCTTAATCGTCTAAAGGTTTTCTGAAAAAGTTACTTTTATGTGTTATGAACCTCCTACATGATTTTTAAAAGTATGATGCATAATTTTGAATGATGTATGTTTTAACCTTGTTTAATGTACCAAAATTATGTGATCATGTATTTATGCATGTGCATGTAAATCCTGTATGTATGCATGTAAGTCTCATTATTAGTTATGATCATATTTTAGGTTGTGAGATTTCCATTAAGGTTCACCTAACCTAGACTTTACCCAATCAAACATCTTAAGACCAAAGATAATATAAAATATTCTTAGTCTTTTAGACCTTCTTGAATGCTTGAACTTTGAGCCTTGTCTTTGTTGTTTGTTGATTTGTCCATGTCTTTAAGCTTGTCTTTAAACTTTTTCTTCATTAAAATCCATGTGATGCATGCTTGCATTTACAGATATCGGCTAGTTGTTTTGAAGTTTCTACAAATTCAATCACATAATCACCTTTTTGAACATGATCTCTGAAAAATGATGCATAATTTCTATATACTTGATGTGCGAATGCATAACATGATTCATAGATAGGCTAATGACACTTGTATTATCACATTTAATAGGTATTTGACCAAGCTTTAGACCAAAGTCTAATAATTGTTTATTCATCCATAAGATTTGATCACAACACACACCAACAAGTATGTATTCCACTTCTGTGGTTTATAGAGCAACACAAGCTTGTTTCTTGCTATACCATGATACTAGTGATCATCCTAATAATTCACATGTACGACTAGTACTTTTCCTATCCATTTTATGTCCAACAAATTCGAATCAAAATAACCTACTGAGCTTAATGAGGCATTCCTAGGATACCATAACCTCATGCTTAATGTTCCTTTTAGATATTTCATGATTTTTTGGCAGCCAATAAATGCGATTCTTTAGGATTAGCTTAATATCTAGCAAACATACAAACACTAATCGTAATATTGGGCCCACTAGCTCTTGAGTAAAGTAAAGCCCAATCATGCCACGATATTTTGTTACCTCAATTGATTTACCTTTCTCATATTTGCCAAGATAGCATGACGTTATCATTGGAGTAGAAGCTTCTTTTGCTTTTTCCATGTTAAGCCTTTTTATAGCTCTTTGCAATATTTTGTTTGATGGAAAAATATCTCATTCTCCATTTGCTTGGTTTGTATCCCAAGAAATAACGTAAGCTCTCCCATCATCGACATTTCAAATTCACCTTTCATCAACACAGAAAGAGTATTACATAAAATATCACTAGTAGCACCAAATATGATATCATCATCATATGTTTGCACTTATAAAATGTTTTTCTTTCCATTTTTAGAATGAACAATGTTGTATCAAAATTTCCCCTTGAAAAGCTTTTTTTCCAAAAGGAAGGTGCTTAGTGTATCATACCAAGCTCTAGGAGATTGATTTAAACCATAAGCCTTTTTCAATTTGAAAACATGATTTGGAAATTTGTAGTTTTCAAAATCGGGAGGTTGATCCACATACACTTCTTCTTGAACAAAACCATTCAAGAATACAGTTTTCACATCCATTTGAAATAATTTGAAAAACATGATTGATGCAAAAGCTAAAAGCATTCTTATTGCCTCTAACCTTGCTATGAGGCATATGTTTCATCATAGCCAATACCTTCTTCTTGATTATATCACTTAACTATTAATCTAGCATTCTTTCTTATAATTAAGTCGGACTCGTGTAGTTTATTTCTAAAAACGGATTATTGCCTATTATAGGATGATCATTCGGTCTAGGGACTAAATCCCAAACTTTATTTCTTTCGAATTGGTTTAGCTGTTCTTATATAGCTAAAGACCAATGCTCATCCTCAATAGCCTCTTTAATAGTCTTAGGCTTAATTTGAGAAACAAATGCAAAGAAATTACAAATATTACGCAAGGAATTTCGGGTTACCACTCCCTTAGATATATCACCTATCACATTGTCGATTGGGTCTTCCTTTTTGGTTTTCCATGCTTGTGGCATTCCTTCAAGCTATTGATTTTTTTTTTCTCCTCTCGCATACCTTTTTCAAATTCTTGATCCCTTGAGTATGCATCCTCAAGTGTACCTAGGAGATCAACACACATACCTTTAACGCATAATTGGCTTATGCTAAATAAATTACTCCAAGCCTTCAACATAGAGCACATTATCAATGATGGTTTGAGAAACATTTCCAATCTTTCCAACTCAAAGAATTGTGCCTGGATTATTGTGTCCATAAGTGACATGACCTTTTTATTTAGGTGATAACTCAATAAATTTTCTTTTATCATGTTGTTGTTGCTTTCCAAAAGGAGTTGCAAGTGACACAGTGTTTAAATCCTTAGATTCCACAATTGTCGTCACTTTTGGTTATCATTCCCTATCAATACATCTTAAAACTTTGCTATTAAGCTCACCATTTACAAACACTTTATCTAAAGCAACAAGATGATTAACAATATGAGTAAAACGTTTTTGCATGTCATTTATAGATTTGTTTGGAAACATAAGAAATAGTTCATATTCATGAGTCAATGGATTTAACCTAGCACGCTTAACCTCACTTGTGCCTTCATGCGTTACTTGTAAAGTATCCCATATTTCTTTGACACTTTTGCATTGTGAATCTCTATAGAATTCATCATAAGAGAGTGTGTATGTGATGATGTCTGTAGATTTTAAATTGTATTGTATGTTTCTCTTTTCGTCATCCGTCCATAAGCTCTTAGGTTTTTCTTTTGATTCACCATCCACTAAATGTAGTGGTACATGAGGTTCGTTTTGCACAGCTTCTCAAATGTTCATCGTGTCTATGGCCTCTATGAATATCATCATCCTCACTTTCCAATAAGCATAGCCATCTCAACTAAACTCAGGAGGGCATTTGATTGAGGAATCTTCACCGCCAAATGAATTCGTAGAGCCCATGTTTACTTTTCCTAGGATTGCACGAATTTAGCGATTAAGCTAGCACTTATTCGAACTAGCTCTAATGTCACTTGTTGGGTAATAAGGACTCTAAGACACCTAAAGAAGGGGTGAAGGTGGTTTGGTTTATAATTAAAAAAAAAATTGATTATGAGAGATAATCGCTGATTTTACCATGTTTTAATCGATTAAAAAATCACTTAATCAATTAACAATATTATTTACTTAATCGATTAACTACATACTTAATTGATTAAGTCGATAAGTTTCTTGAAAGTATTTCGTTACTTGACACAGCGAAATGCAGTGATGAATATGTTCTTACATGCACTTTAATAATTCAATTGATGTGATTAATTAAGTAAAGTCAATTATGAAACAATCTTAATATGAATTTCCATTCAAAATAACGGAAATTGATAATTGCCTAAAAGCCTCTTGATAAATCTCACAATCTTATAATATGAAGATGAATAATTATGAGACACAAAGATTTTGAAAAACTTTGATATGATGAATGTTTGAATATCTCACTTCAAAGATTCATGAAAATTCTCTTATCTTGTGTCAATAATATATTGCTCTATTTTACAGAAACTCTTTGTTTGATCTTGATAATTCGTTCTAAAACTCATGGGGATGGTTAGTTAAAATAACATTCAGTTTCAATCAATTTTCTATTATATTAATGGATTATGTTGACACTTAATCGATTAATGTTCTTTAAAAATCCAAGTTTTCAATATTGAAACCCACTTAATCTATTAACCATGAACTTAATCGATTAACGGGATTCCTATTTTCAAAGACTTAATCAATTAACTATAACCTTAATCGATTAACTATTTTCTGAAAAACAGTTAGGTAATATGCTATGAAACTCTAACATGATTTACAAATTCATCATAAGAGAGTGTGTATGTGATGATGTCTGTAGATTTTAAATTGTATTGTATGTTTCTCTTTTCGTCATCCGTCCATAAGCTCTTAGGTTTTTCTTTTGATTCACCATCCACTAAATGTAGTGGTACATGAGGTTCGTTTTGCACAGCTTCTCAAATGTTCATCGTGTCTATGGCCTCTATGAATATCATCATCCTCACTTTCCAATAAGCATAGCCATCTCAACTAAACTCAGGAGGGCATTTGATTGAGGAATCTTCACCGCCAAATGAATTCGTAGAGCCCATGTTTACTTTTCCTAGGATTGCACGAATTTAGCGATTAAGCTAGCACTTATTCGAACTAGCTCTAATGTCACTTGTTGGGTAATAAGGACTCTAAGACACCTAAAGAAGGGGTGAAGGTGGTTTGGTTTATAATTAAAAAAAAAATTGATTATGAGAGATAATCGCTGATTTTACCATGTTTTAATCGATTAAAAAATCACTTAATCAATTAACAATATTATTTACTTAATCGATTAACTACATACTTAATTGATTAAGTCGATAAGTTTCTTGAAAGTATTTCGTTACTTGACACAGCGAAATGCAGTGATGAATATGTTCTTACATGCACTTTAATAATTCAATTGATGTGATTAATTAAGTAAAGTCAATTATGAAACAATCTTAATATGAATTTCCATTCAAAATAACGGAAATTGATAATTGCCTAAAAGCCTCTTGATAAATCTCACAATCTTATAATATGAAGATGAATAATTATGAGACACAAAGATTTTGAAAAACTTTGATATGATGAATGTTTGAATATCTCACTTCAAAGATTCATGAAAATTCTCTTATCTTGTGTCAATAATATATTGCTCTATTTTACAGAAACTCTTTGTTTGATCTTGATAATTCGTTCTAAAACTCATGGGGATGGTTAGTTAAAATAACATTCAGTTTCAATCAATTTTCTATTATATTAATGGATTATGTTGACACTTAATCGATTAATGTTCTTTAAAAATCCAAGTTTTCAATATTGAAACCCACTTAATCTATTAACCATGAACTTAATCGATTAACGGGATTCCTATTTTCAAAGACTTAATCAATTAACTATAACCTTAATCGATTAACTATTTTCTGAAAAACAGTTAGGTAATATGCTATGAAACTCTAACATGATTTACAAATGTATGATGCATGATTTTGAAATGATATAAGTTCAACCTTGTTTAATATATTGCATCAAAATCATGATTGAATGTTAATGCATCTAAATCTTGTATGAATGTAGGAATGTAAATCTCATATGCATCATGATTATCATTCTAATTTGTGAGATTTTCATTATGTTTATCATACTTAGATTCTACCCATTGAAAATATCTTACGACCTAAGGAAATGAAAATTTACTCTTAAGCTTTTGTTGATCCTCTTGATTCTTGAAAACATCTCTTAACTCTTGAACTCAAGTCATAGATCAATCTGAGTTTAATAACACTAATAGTTATCCTACTCTCCTTGACCAACGAAATTAAAACTGGACTTTAAAAATATAGTTTTTTCTTAGTTTCACTCTTACTTACGTGCCAATGGTCTCTTAGGCTAGTGTATATATGTACCAAAAATGTGGTCCTTCAGGAGATTGTCTTCATGCGGTTGTTTCCTTCGTGTGTGTGGTCCATTTTCTTATTCATTCCAAACATTTTGATATCATATATTTAGTTCACTAAATATAATATTAATCATTAATTTTATATCTTAGAAGCATTCTTTTGGCCCATGCGATTACAGGAATACATAATGCTTGAGCTTCCTTGTCCTCCCATGTTTGTATGACTACTGCTATGATTAACATTCTCCATCATCTCTTATACCAAAAATGTGGTCCTTCATGAGATTGTCTTCATGCGGTTGTTTCCTTCGTGTGTGTGTGTGGTCCATTTTCTTACTCATTTCAAACATTTTGATATCATATATTTAGTTCACTAAATGTAATATTAATCATTCATTTATATCTTAGAAGCATTCTATGTGGCCCATGCGATTATAGGAATACATAATGCTTGAGCTTCCTTGTCCTCCCATGTTTGTATGACTGCTATGATTAATATATATCTTTTAAGATGGGTTGCAAATAAAAATTGAGAAGAAAAATAATTTAAAAGTTAATTGAGTTTAGATTCTATTATCTAATATATTAAAGACGTGATAAATTGTCCTGTTGAGGTAGTATCAATTAACCGATAAAAATTAAAATCAATTTTTTGAAATATTTAAGGAAGGTTGTTTTTTCAAGGGCAAAGTAAATACGGTAAGGGAGAGCAAGACCGAAAGGAGACTCAACAAGCGAAAAAAAATGTTGCAGGTCCAGCATAAAGACGAGGACAGCAGGCATGGATAGCAAAAGCAGGAAATTGAAAACGGATGGTACAACACAATTGAAGGTAGCTGGGGACTCTTTTTGTGTTGGTCCTTGACTTTATAAAAGCATTGTTATGGAAGCTTATAGAAGCTTATTTAGTGAATTCGAAAATAAAAATGTTTAGCTTTCTTTCGGGAGAAAAAATAGAAGCTCAGGGGCTAGATCCACCTACTATGCAATCTAAACCTCCTAACCTAAGACTCAATTCTATGGCTTGTGTTCAGGAGGGAGTGTCCTTTAAGATAAGCTATTGGATCAGAACAATGAACCAGCTCCCATGGTGAAAAGAGATTTGGTTGCTGAAAATCTGATGTCAATTGTGTATGAGGAAGGACATGCAGTTGTTCAATGAGAGACTCAAAAAAATTTGGAAGCTACAAGGGAGTTTTGATGGTGGATGTTGATCATGGTTTCTATTATATCAAATTGGTATGATGTATGCCCATATTAGGCCCTTTGCTTCTCCTGTCTAGAAGAGTATTGTGAAAGCTCCAATGGATGGAAATCCTTCCTTCTAGTATGACAATTGGTCTAATTTGTGTAAACTTTGTAACCTTGTGGACTATATTAATATTTCTGACACTTAGTTGCAACTTACGAATTTCTAGAAGGACGATAAATGGGATTGTAGTTTCGTTTACAATATGCTTCCTACTCATTTGATAGAAGTTATTCAATTTATCCATATCTCATATTCTCTTAACAATATGGATTCTTGGATCTGGGAGGATAGTACAACATGGTGTTACACAACTAATTCAGGTTACTAGTGGTTTAGGAATAATGAGGAGGTTTTGCTTGCTTAGAGTTTTCGGAGGTCATTATGGGGGTTTCGTGTGCTAGAAGAGGTCAAGTTTATTTGTTGTCTCTCTACTCATGATTCTTTTCTGATAAACTCTCTCCGCTTCAGGGGACATTTGTATAACACATCTACCTTCTTTACATTTAATAATGTTTTTGTGAATCTCCTCCACACTCTCAAGGACTATCGTAACTTTGCTATACTATGTTGTCATATGGGCTTTAACGGTCAGGGTTTTTGGGCTACTCAGTCTTTTACTTCTTGGTTGGTGGATAATGTCAAAACCTGCAATGGTAACCTATTTTTGGTTGGCTTATGGTGGGCTTGGCGTTGGCATAATAATTCCATATTTGGTAGTATTTCCTAGGACATAGCTTATGTTGCTATGAATTTTTGTCATGACTTAATTGTGTTAGGTATTAGTGGACAGAACATACCTAGAATGGGGGTGAATATGTGTCGCAGTTACCAATTACCACTTTTCGCACTGAAGCCCTATTCTGGAAAAAGCTCCAGGTAATCGATTAACACCTTGTCTTAATCGATTAACACCCTGTCTTAATCGATTAATTCACAGAAAATAACAACTTGCAGAATGGCTGCACAACCACTCACCGATATTCAAGAACAGATAAAGCGAATATATTTGAACAAAATTAAACTAGATATAGAAAATTAACAGTATCCAAAATATCAGCTAATATTAGGCAATAATACGACTTGATATGTAAAGAGATTAGGGATAAAGAAAGCCTACAATAAGGAATTTTATCCTAGTTCATTTGTGGGTCCACTTGCAAACTACATCCAGACCTCCCCTTCTGATCTCGGGAGATTTTCTTCACCAATATGGAAACGAATGTATTGTTACATGCAAACTTCAAATACAAACACTTAGACGCTCCCTTCTTGAATCCAAGAACCCACTCTATTGGTTTGACTATTATAATCACCTAAGAAAACCTTTCTTGCAATCTAGCCCCAGCCAAGAACTCGTTCTAAAGTCAAGACCTCTAAGTCTTGATGAAGACTCACTGAATCTCTTAGGTCATATGACACCAAGAGACAACTTCCCTTATTGCAAAAATACAGTACAAAAATAGAGTATTAAAAAGCACAATGTTGCTCAAAATATTACAATTTGAACTCAGCTAAAAACCGTATAAAAAACTCACAAGTTAACATGAATATGTATGAGTTTATTAATATGCATAAACACATAATTTCTACCCTAAAATTCTCCTAAAGAAATGCAAGAATCATGGAAGATAAGATAGGAATGTTTAACATATTAAACCACATGCAATAAGATGACAATTAAAACCTAAGCATGATACTATCTCTCATTATCTCACAATGCATTTCCCTCTACCTATATGACACAATTAAGCACGAAAAAAATATGCAACTAGCAATTCTAAAAATGAAGGATATGATGTTTTTGGTGCATGATCTAAAAACACTCTTTATATAGAAAACCTTTCTGAAACTCAGTTAATCGATTAAGTGCCCTTTTAATTGATTAACGGGATGTTAAGAATAACTATTTTTAGGTTTTCAGTTATCTGTTAAAACCGTATTCACGTTAATCGATTAATACCTTTCTTAATCGATTAATTGGCACATTTTTCAGCTAAATGATTAAGAGGTAAACAACCTATATGTTATGCTTATCAACTATATATGTTTTACAAATATATTATGCCTAATATGCACAAGTAACATGTATCATTAATGCATGAATATATAATAATATAGATGATATGTCTCATGTAAATGAAATGATTATTTTTAAGGCTTATGAGAATTGCATCTAGGTTTACCTAACCTAGACTCAATATCTAAGACACACATCTAAGACTTCTAAAATGACGCTATAAAATAACCTAGTCTAGATATGAAACCCTTGAGTCCATGACATGTTGATTTGTTGAGTCATCTTCAAGCTTTCACTAAGTACTTGTCTTCATCAAAATATAAGCAATCTAATAGTGCTATAGTTGGTGACACTTTCAATCTCCTTTTTTTTATGATGACAAACTCCACACCAAATCTTGTTTTGATGCATAGCTTGATCATGGTTATAAAATGCATGGTTGTTAATTTCAAAGTTAAAGCGCATAGCTAGACAATGGAAGCTGAATATTATTCACAACCTGCAAACACATCAAACAACAAAGCAACCTTTATCCCCCTTTTGACACTATCAAAAAGATAAACTAATCAATCTAGTCAAAAGTAAGAAGAATTATGTAATGAAATCAAAATTGTAATCAATCAATTAATTTTGGGAATTTAACTAATTAACCATTTGAAGGAAGCTTGAACAAATGCACTTGTTGACAAACACTTAATTGATTAAATATGTATGTTAATCGATTAAATGGACAAAATATAGTAAATGAACAAATTTAATGGCATGGAAGGTTATATAAAAACTAATTAAGCATAGAATGATCAAGCATTAATATCATAGCATATAAACACCAGGCTTAATCAAACAGGATAGATGTAGATAACCAATCATGGTCAAGTACCATTAAACCTACATCCATACTATATATGACATAGATATGCATATGATATAAGCAATTTAAAACAAAACCAGTAACAATTAAATTTCAATGTCATGCATATCAAGTGATAAAAGTTCCGCAAGAGTAGATAGTAACTATTACAACCCAAACAAAGCAAAGAAAAAAATGTCTCAAGAGTACAAAGCTACAAAATCCTTAAAATTAACCAATAGAAGAACTAAACCATAGGCAACCTAGGGTCTAAGGTCTTCTAATCTAAGGATGCAGAGGAAGGTTTTTGTCATCAGGAACTGTCAGACTGCTATCTCCCTTGATGAGGACTCTGAGCTTTTCAAATTCTGCACAAAACCTATCATTTTGTGCTTCAGCAATGGTTTGAACAAAGCTCCTCAAGGAATGGTAGTGGTTATCAATTTAGGCGACCCGATGTTCCTCAAATTGCTCCAAGTTTGTATGGTAAGAATCCTTCAAAGACTGGAAATGTAAATCCATTATATTATTTAGCCTTTGCTCCATTGCATCCAACTGAGCTAATCCAAAGACTAGTTCCCGCGGTGCATTTGCAGCCGACTTCCCCTGAGTTCCTGCATTATGCTGATCCGTTCCTGCCTGATCCTCGTCTCCAGATAAGTCTAGATCCATAGTAGTGTAATCCTCTTGGTATTGCCAAGTATTCCCATACTTGTAAATACTCATCTTGAGGATCAAACTTTCACCAACAAAGTGATCTTAATTAGAAGACTCCATGATGATGGTGTCAGACACGTCAATATGCAGATAATCGATGAACCTGGAAATGAATATACTATAGGGTAGCAGCTTGGATTGTGAATTAGACACACTATACATGACCTTAAGGATCTCCTCAGGCCAATTAATCATAACATTTTCCTTAACAACATACATGAACCTTAAATGATTCACGGTGGGTTGCGCATGATTTGTGTTCCTCTGAACCAAAATGTACGCTATCAGATAGTGCAACAACCTATTTTCCACAGATAATGACCCAAATTTTGTTAATTCTCCTTGGATATACAGATGAGGACCTCTCAAACATGACTTATAAACCTCAGCAGCATCAAATGAATTCTTAACCCAATCACAATCACCAATGCTAGCACCATTGGTGGCCAAACCACCCACATTCATAAAAATTTCCTCACTCAGCTCAAATAAATTTCCAGAAACCATAGACCAATACTTTCCATCCTTATATCTAAGTTGGTATAAAATTCTCTAATTAATGCAGGGTATATATTTCCCTTTAATTCCAGAAAAGTGACAGCTCCTTCAGCTTACATGCCTTGTGGAAATTCAAAATTTTGTTCTACCATCCAAGTTAAATCGGCATACCTGATATATGTTGGTTTCCTGCCTTGAAACTTTGACAACCGAGTCTCATGCAATATGAGAGAGTAGTAAGGGTCTTCACGGTCCTACCTAAAACTTGGATTTGAAGATGAAGCAATAGAACTCCTTTGTGCGCATTTAGCAGTTGTCTTAATCCTTTTTGAACGACCACTTTCCATTTTTTATTGCAAAACCGAGAAAATTGAGAGGTGTAGGAGTATTTTGGGAGGAACCTAAACTTAGGGTTTGGAATTGGGGAAATTTTGTTTCTTGGATTTTTTTTAGAGAAATTAGGGTGAAATGAAGTGCAATATGGGTAGAGGGTGAGGTTTAGTCTTCTTTTAAGCTAAATATTTAGATTATGTTGTTGCCTCTGAGATTTAGAGAGAAAAAGGGATAGAGAAGATTTGAAAAAAATGCCAAAAACGCTATTGTTTCTACTTTATTTGCTGCCGTTAATCGATTAAGAGTTGTACTTAATCGATTAATCATAGTTAAAATTCCAGTTTTTCAGAAAAATAAGCTCAAGTAATCAATTAAGATGAGTTGTTAATCGATTAACTTTCGTGAAAAATAAAGTGTTGGCTACTGGAACTCATTCTAATCGATTAAGATTCATGGTTAATCGATTAAAAGTTGTCATATATGTAGAATCAAGTAGGTTTTTGAGTTTTAGAAGCCTACAAATATTTCTAACATATATCAAGCAATTTTAAGCAAACAAACATACATATAGAGCTTATTATACTAGATCATGCATCATATTAGGAATAGAATGCATTCAACAAGTATTCATTTTGAAGCATATTAGACATTTAACATGCGAAGCACATAATAAAGTGTTTGACTATTAAATCAAGGTATTTTTCATCAAGGATTCCAAGTTCTCTTCATAGAACATTGAAAGTATCTCGTGAGAGGAGCTTGGTGAAAATATCAGCTAATTGCTTAGTGATTTCAACAAATTCAAGCACACAATCGCCTTTTTGAACATGACCATGCCAGAAGTGATGTCTAATTTCTATATGCTTGGTTCTCGAATGCAAAACAAGATTCTTGGATAGGTTTATGATACTTGTATTATCACATTTAATGGGGATCTTTTCTAGATTAAGACCAAAGTCCTTAAGTTGCTGCTTCATCCATAGGATTTGAGCGCAACACACACTGACGGTAATGTATTCCGCTTCGGTGGTGGAAAAAGCAACACAAGCTTGCTTTTTAGAGTGTTATGCAACTAAGGAACTGCCTAGTAAGTGACAAGTCCCACTAGTGCTCTTCCGATCCTACTTACATCTAGGGAAATCGGAATCTGAATATCCTACCAAGGATAATGAGGCATCCCTAGGATACCATAATCCCATATTTATTATTCCTTTTAAATATCTCATGATACGTTCAATAGCACTATAATGTGAATCTTTAGGTAATGCTTGAAATCTAGCACACATGCAAACACTAAACATAATATTGGGGCGGCTCGTAGTTAAATATAATAAAGAGCTGATTATCCCTCGATACTTGGTTACCTCAATAGCTTTTCCCTTTTCGTCTTTGGCTAGATAGCAGGCGGACGTCATAGGTGTAGAAGCTAAAAGTGAAATATGTCAAGAGAGCACTTAGCTTGCCTATGTTTTGATGAAGACAAAGGACTTAGTGAAAGCTTAAAGACAACACAACCAATCAACATGCCAAAGATTCAAGAGCTTCATGTCTAGACTAGAGTCTTAGATGTATCTTAGTTATTGAGTCTAGGTTAGGTAAACGTAGATGCAAATCTCACAAAGTCTAAAAACTATCATTTTTGTTGTGGGATTAACATGTCATCTATTGCATATTATCAAATGTGTTCGTCATTCTATCTTGTTCTTGCATGATTCTTTCATTACTGTTAAGATATTTATTAAGGGTAGAAATTACATGTTCATCATGATTCTGATCTTATACATATTCTTAGTAATTGTGAGATTTGTATAGGGTTTATAGCTTGTTCTTTCTTGTAATATTTGAGCTATTTTGTGCTTCACATTACTCTATTTTTTTTCTTCTCTTGTTTGTGTAACAAGGAAAGTCGTCTCTTGGTGTCATACCACCAACGAGATCAGAGAGTCTACACCAAGACTTGGAGGTCTTGAGTTTAGAACATACTCTTGGATGGGGCTGGATCGTAGGAAAGGTTTTCCTAGGCGATTGGGTAAGGTCAAACCAAGGTGGAGGTTTTGGGAATTCAAGAAGGTAGCATTCCAGGTCTTGTAATTGGAAGTGTAAATGTAAGATACATTGGCTTCTATTTTAGTAAAGAAAATCTCTCAGATCAGAGGGGAGGATTGGATGTAGTTTTGTAGTGGACTGTAAAACGAACCAGTATAAAAACCTTGTTGTAGGCTATTTTTCCCTCTTATCTCTTTACTGTTTTAAGTAGCTTTTAATTGCCTATTGTAGCTGATATTTTGAATATAGTTTTACTGCCAAATAAAGATCATTTGTGTTTAAATATATCTGCTATATCATTTCTGTATAATCTGGAATTGGCTGTGTAATTGAGCCTTTCAACAACTGCTATTTCTGTGCAACTTAATCGATTAAGTCATAGCTTTAATCAATTAACTGGGTGATTTTCAAGAATAGGGTTTTGGTGCAAATAGCGTTAAGTGGGAACCGTGACACCTATTCAACCCCCCCCCCCTTCTAGGTGTATTCTTTCACTTATACCTAACATAAGCTTCTTTACATTTTTCCATGTCGATCTTTTTGAGTTACTCCTTGCACTACTTCAATTGATGAATGAAGATGTCACTTTCCATTTGTTTAATTTGTAGCCCAAGGAAGAAAGTCAGCTCACCCATCAACGCCATCTCTAATTCTCCCTGCATCATCTTAGAAAATTCTCTACAAAGAATATCATTAGTAGATCCGAAAATTATATCATCAACGTATATTTAACCTAATAATACATTATCATCTAATCTACGGATAAAGAGGGTGGTATCAACCATACCCCTCATGAACCCTTTTTCCAAAAGGAAAGAGCTCAATTTGTCATACCAAGCTCTAGGGGCCTATTTCAGACCATTGAGAGCCTTATTAAGCTTATATACATGGTTCAGATATTTGAAATGTTCAAAGTCAGGAGGTTAACCAACATAAACCTCGTCTTGGATATAACTATTCATAAAGGCGCTCTTAACATCCATTTGAAAGAGCTTAAAGTTTATAATCGATGCAAAGGATAGAAGCATCCTAATGGCCTCTAATCTGGTTACATGAGCGTAGGTCTCATCATAATCGATGTCTTCCTCCTGGTTGAAGCCTTTGGCCACTAAGCGTGCCTTATTTCTTATAATCAAGCTAGATTCATCTAGTTTGTTTCGGAAGACCCATCTAGTACCAATCACTGGATATTCATTTGGCTTAGGGACCAAGTCCCATATGTTGTTGCGCTCGAACTGGTTTAGCTCTTCTTGCATAGCTATACCCCAGTGCACATCCTCAATGGCCTCATCGATGGTCTTTGGATCGATTTGAGATACAAAAGCAACGAAGTTATAAAAATCACGTAAAGAACTACGGGTTACCACCCCCGTACAAATATCACCTATAACTTTGTCAAGTGGATGATCTTTCTTGGTCTTCCACATGATCGGCAAGTCATGATGCTCATGTTGGACGATTTTCTCTACTTCTTCTTTGTCATGGTCTATGTCCATAGAGTATGCTTCTTCTAAAGCACCTGCAACATTATCAGAAAATATCTTTATGTTTTCTTTTGGAGAAGATTCATCAAAATTAACATGTACAGACTCTTCTAGTTGCATGGAATATTTATTAAACACCCGATAAGATTTATTATGCAATTACTACCCTAAAATTATCCCCTCATCCGATTTTGAGTCAAATTATCCTAGCGCTCTTTTTCCATTATTTAAAATAAAACATTTACATCCGAAAGCATAAAAATGAGAAATATTGGGTTTTCGGCCTTTTAAAAGTTCATAGGGAGTTTTCAAAAAAGTAGGCCTCAAGAGTATACGATTTATCACATAGCAAGCAGTATGCACTGCATCAGCCCATAAGTACTTAGGAACCTTACTTTCGTTCAACATGGTTCTAGCAAGCTACTCTAGAACTCAATTCTTCCTCTCAACAAATCCATTTTGTTGAGGATACAAGGAGCCGAGATCTGATGCATGATACCATGTTTATTACAAAATTTATCAAACTAGTAGTTTTCAAACTCTCCACCATGATCGGATCGAATAAATACTATTTTAAGATTAAACTGATTTTGAATTTGTTTGGCAAGGTTTTTGAAAGATTTGAATGCATCACTCTTAGAAGATAAAAATAGTGTCCATGTGAATCTAGAGAAATCATCAAGAATTACTAAAGCATAGAAACTATCACCAAAACTCTTTATTTGTGAAGGTCCAAACAAGTCCATATGAAGAAGCTCCAGAGGTCTTGTTTTGGATATTATATTCTTTTTTTTACTAAAAGATTTTTTAACTTGTTTACATTTTTGACAAGTATCACAAGTTTCCTTAGTTGTAGACCCTCAACCAAATTATCTTTAGACAGTTTATCTAGATGTTTTACATGAATATGAGCGACGCGCCTATGCCAAAGCCATATATCATTTTATTTAGATATAAAACATTTTGAAAATAATGTCGTGACATATTATAGATTAACCATATAGATGTTATTAATACGATAGCCGACAAATTTGACTTTATTAGATAAATTGTCACGAATTATGCAACACTGAGAGACGAAAGATACATGATTACCTTTGTCGCAGAGTTGGCTGATACTCAATAGATTGTGCTCTATGCCTTCAACGTATATTACATTCTCGATCACTACCTGAGTTGAGTTGTCAATTGTCCCGGTACCAAGTATCTTTCCTTTGTTGTTGTCTCCATACGTGACAAACCCTTTTTATTTAAATGATATATCTAGGAATTTCGATCTATCACCCGTCATATGCCTCGAGCATCTACTATCAAGATACCAATGCTGCCTATGTGCTCATAGACATACCTGCAAAATAGATCACTTGCCTTTTTCAGGTATCCAATTTATATTCAGTCCTTTTCTGTTAGTAACCAGGGAGAAATCTTTCTTTTTCATCCAGGCATATACACCAATAGGTATACCATACTTCCTGATATAGCAAGAGTAGGAAGTGTGGCCATGTGTGCCACAATAGAAATATGTAGGAACTTTCTTATTATAAAACTTTTTATTAGGTCGAGTTACAGGTTTCCAATATGGTCTTTTCCTACGCATAGGGGGAATATATCCCAATCTATTATGGTCACCAACATTTCTAGTTTGACTAAGCATAGTGTCTAATTGATTTTGACTCTCTATGAGATTTGCGAGTTTTTCATTAGGTTTCAAATTATCAATTTTCAAAGTCTCGCAAGACTCACAAACAATTGATTGACATAATGTATCATTTGAGCAATTCCATGTATTACAGGAAAATATTAGATCTAAGGTTTATTCTCAAATTTCAGCTCATCTAATTCTTTTTGTAATAAAACTATTTTATGTTCATTTAGAAGGATTGCTCGTTTTCTATCAAGACTAATCCTAGCTAATTTTTTTAATTCTTCATGCAATTCAACATAAGCATTATATAAATCCTCATAAGGAGGTGAATCATCAGAAGAAGAAGATGAGGTGTAAGAGTATACCTCATTATTTACCTCCTTTGAATTTGAGTCGCAAGCTTCACTTATTCTTGTCATTAGGCATAGGTTGGGGGTCTCCTCTTCATCTGAGGTGCTTGATGTCGCATCCTCCTCTAGTACGTCCCAAACAATGTAGGCCTTCTTTGACTTGAAGTCCTGAGGAGTGCTCTTCTCCGAATCAACTTTCTTGAGGTAAGTTGGACAGTGAAATCTCATGTGTCCTGGCTTACCACATTTGTGGCAAGTGAAGTGCTCTTTGTTACCTTTGCATTTTCTAGTTGAATCACGCGCTTCTTTCTTTTGAAAATGTTTAAAGCCTCCTTTCTTTAAGAATTTCCCAAATTTTCGTACGAGAAGTTTCAACGTTTCATCATCAATATTTGAATCAGACTCAACATCTTCTTACTCTTCAGTAGGTTGAAACTGAAAGTGTGCATGTCAAGAGGAACAATTTG
>NC_032025.1:14408399-14419784 GCF_001865875.1 Lupinus angustifolius | reverse complement strand
CCATGCCAACACAATCTTCAAGCTTATTCATCAAATAATTGTTACTTCAAATTGATAAACTTGATGTAGAGTTTGTCATTATTAAAAAGGGGGAGATTGAAAGTGTGCATGTCAAGAGGGACACTTTGGAAAGCTCTCCTTGAACGTCATGGTTTTGATGAGGACAACTTGTGCCTAAAAGAGCTTGAAGATAACCAACAAATCAACGTGCTTAAGTCTTTTATTTGGTACTAGGCTTAGACTAGATTCTAGTTTAAGTTGAGTCGAAGGCTTAGGGCACCTAATACATGTCTCATATGCATATATCTTTTAAATCATTTCATCCATGAGATATGTTCATTTCATAATATGTTCATGCATTACATAAATACATGTATATGTGCATTCTAGGCATAAAACTAAGTGTTAAACATGTATTATCTAAGTGCATAACATATTTGATGTTTTGTGTTTTAAAATACACATTTTATTTAGTGTTAATCGATTAACCATACTTTTAATCGATTAACCCAACTGCTGTGAAAAGTGGTTGCTACTGGAACACGTTTTTGAAATGCAGTTAATCGATTAAGGCTTTACGTTAAACGATTAACCTAACTGATTTTTAAGTTGTTGAAACTGAAAAACTGAAAAACAGAATCAGTTATAATTTTTAGTCCCGTTAATCGATTAAGATGGCATTTAATCGATTATCTGGGGTTCTGGACTGATTCTTTATAAACTGCGTTTTCAGAATTAATCTCATAAGTTGCATGTTGCATTTATTAGAGAGTTAGAGCATTTTACGTGTTAATTGTTGCATCTATTTGTTAAGTGCATTAGTGAGTTTAGAAATGAGAGATTCCTTGCTTTAGGATTGAGTGCATTTCATGTTATAATCTCTCATGTTTTCCCTCACATGTTCATGCATATTTTGATGCGTTTTTCATGAAGTTTATGATTCTGTAACTTCTGTTTTCATAACTAATACTTGTCATTTCACATGAGTTTGTGTTAGATGTGCATTAGAGTAAAGCCTTCTTGTTATATTTGAGCTTAGGAATAGCTTAATTTTACTCTTGTAATTCTTGAATAAATTGTTGTAAAGGGAATCTCTTGGTGTCGTATCACCAGTAGAGATTGTGTGTTTCTTCATAGCTTAGAGTGTAAGAAAAGGAAAGAACGAGAGATTCTTTGGCTGGGGCTACGCCGAAAGAAACGTTTTCTTTATCGGTAGGAAGGGAGTCAAACCATTGGATAGTTTCTTTGATTTCTTGTCATTTGCTAAGTGTTGTAATTGGATAATGTGTTTGTAAATTACATTGATTCGATTATAGTGAAGGAAATCTCCCAAGTCAGCCGGGAGGCCTGGATGTAGTTTGCAGTGGACAGCAAACGAACCAGGATAAAAATTCGCGTTGCAGGATTTGTTTTCTCTCTCTCTCTTTACTGTTTTCAATCGATTAATTTGTATATTTGATTCAACTAATACATTCTGTTCATTTGTTGTACTGCAAGCTATTCTGATATACAAATTTGTAAGCTCTGTATTCGTTCTGTTATCGGTTATCTGTTCTGCATTTAATCGTTTCTGTAATTGCTTACTGGTTCTGTTTAATCGATTAATATTCCTGTGTTAATCGATTATACTGTTTCTATTAATCGATTAAAATAGTTTCTTATAAAGGACATAAACCCTTCTTTTTGCATGCATAGAATTTTCATGCAACCTAACCATAAAAATTCAATTGAAAATTAGAGGAGACTAAATCCTAATATGAAAGAAGTAGTTAGGAAAGAAGTGTTGAAACTTTTAGATGTTGGAAAAATATATCTTATATCTGATAGGGAATGGGTGAGCCCAATTCATGTGGTTCCTAAAAAAGAAGGATTGACTATTGTGGAAAATGAGAAAAATGAATTAGTACCAATTAGAACATTTGCAGGTTGGAGAATGTGCATTGATTACAGAAAATTAAACACACCCACTAGGAAAGATCACTTCCCTCTCCCGTTCATTGATCAAATGCTTGAAAGGCTTGCTACACATGAATATTTCTACTATTTAGATGGGTACTCGGGATTTCATCAAATCCCCATTCACCCTGAATACCAATATAAAACTACTTTCACAAGTCCTTATGGCACCTTTGCCTATAGGAGAATGCCTTTTGGGCTATGTAATGCCTCAACCACTTTCCAAAGATACTGCAATATTTTTTGATTTTATAGAAAACATAATGGAAGTTTTTATGGATGATTTTTCTATTTATAGACTTTCATTTGATGACTCTTTAAAAAAATTGACAAAAATATTGCAGAGATGTGAGGAAGTGAATCTTGTATTAAATTGGAAAAAATGTCACTTCATAGTGCGTGAGGGTATTATGTTGGGGCATTTAATTTCAAGAAAATGGATAGAGGTGGACAAAGCAAAAATTGTAGTTATAGAAAATATGCCACCACCAATTAACATGATAGGTGCTAGGATTCTCTTAGGCAATACAAGATTTTACCGTAGATTCATGAAAGATTTTTCAAAAACTGTGAAACCCCTTTCTGACCTTTTAATGAAAGATATTACATTTGATTTTAGTGCTAGTTGTCTAGAATCGTTTTGTTGGTTAAATGAGGCATTGATCATTGCACCAATATTGCAATCACTGCTAGGTATCAGTGGACAGAACGCACCTAGAAGGGGGGGGGGGTTGAATAGGTGTCGTGGTTCCCAAATGCCGCTTTTCGCACCAAAGCCCTATTCTGGAAAACGCTCAATTAATCGATTAACCCATTGACTTAATCGATTAAATTGCACAAAACAATAAGTTGCTGAATGGCTAGATTGCACAGCCACTCACCGATATTATAGAAACAATACAACAGATATATTTGAACAGAATTTATCTCTATATGGCAGAATTACATTATTCAAAATATCACCTAAAGTAGGCAATTAATCAACTTGAAAAGTAAAGAGATAAGGGATAGAAAAAGCCTACAACAAGGAATTTTATCCTAGTTCGTTTTGCGGTCCACTGCAAAACTACATTCAGTCATCCCCATCTGATCTCGGGAGATTGTCTTCACTAATATTGAAACAAATGTATATATGCACACATCCAATACAAGATCTTAGATTCTCCCTTATTGAATTCCTAGAACCCCTACCTTGGTTTGACTACTCTAATCACCTAAGAAAATGTTTCTTACGATCTAGCCCCAACCAAGAATATGTTTTAAACTCGAGACCTCTACGTCTTGGTGAAGACTCACTGAATCTCTTTGGTGGTAAGACACCAAGAGATGACTTTCCTTATAAAAAAAACAGAGTATTATAAAGCACAATATGATTCAAATATTACAATTAAAATCCAATTATAAACCCTATACAAATCTCACAAATTAACGAGAATATGTATGAGTTCAGAATAATGCAGAAACATGTAATTTCTACCCTATGAAATCTCTGAAAGAAATGCAAGAATCATGCAAGAAAAGATAGAATGATGAACACATTTAATCATATGCGATTGGATGACATTTTAAATCCTAAGCATGACATTATCTTTCACTATCTCACATGCATTTCTCTCTGCCTATATGACACACAATAAGCACGAAAAATATGCAACTTAACAATTCTAAAAATGAATGAATGAGTGTATGTAGCATGATGTAAAGACACGATTTATATAGAAAAGCTGTTAGACGCCCAGTTACTCGATTAATTACTCTTTTAATCGATTAACAGACTGTTGAGAATAACTGAATTATGTTTTTCGGTTATCTGTTAAAACTGATTTCACGTTAATTGATTAACGCCTTACTTAATCGATTAACTGACATATTTTCAGTTAAGAGATTAAATGGTAAACTACCTATATGTTATGCTTATCAACTATACATGTTTTACCATTATGTTATGCCTAAGATGCACAAATAACATGTATGATTAATGCATGAACATATAATAATCTAGATGGTATGTCCCATATAAATGATATGATAGTTTTTAGGATTTGTGAGATTTGCATCTATGTTTACCTAACTTAGACTCAAGATAACTAAGACATATATCTAAGACTACTAATGATGACTCTAGTCTAGACATGAAGCTCTTAAGTCCTTGGCATGTTGATTTTATGAGTTATCTTCAAGCTTTCACTAAATCCTTGTCTTCATCAAACTCCACACCAAATAGTGCTATCTTGACAATTTGCACTTTCAATCTCCCCCTCTTTGATGATGACAAACTCACACCAAATTTTGTTTTGATGCATAGCTTGAAGATGGTCACAGAATGCTTGGTTGTTGATTTCAAAGTTAAAGCGCATAGCTAGACAATGGAAGCTGAATATTATTTACAACCTGCACACATCGAACAACAAAGCAACTTTTCTCCCCTTCTGGCATTATCAAAAAGATAAACTAATGAATTTTGGTCAAAAGTAAGATGAGTTATGTAATGAAATCAAACTATAATTAATCAATTAATTTTTGGAATTTAATTAATCAACCAATTGAAGGAAAATTGAACAAATGTGTATGTTGATAACATTTAATTGATTAAATGAATGGGTTAATCGACTAAACTGACAGAATATAGTAATTGGACAGATTTAATGGCATGTAAGGTTATACAAGAACTAACGAATCATGGAATGATCAAGCATTTTTATTATAGCATTCAAACAGCAGGCTCAATCAAACATAAGAGATGCATATAACCAATCATGACCAAGTACCATTAAACATATATTTATACTATATTTGACATAGATAAGCATATTATGTACGCAATTTAAAATCAAAATTGTAATGATTTAAGTTCAAATGGCATGCATATCAAGTGATAATAGTTCAACAAAAATATATAGTTAGAGTTACAACCCAAAAAGCAAAGAGAAAAATATGTCTCAAAAGTACAAAGCAACAAAAATCCTAAAAATTAGCCATATAGAAAAACTAAACCTAAGGCAACCTAGGGTCTAAGATCTTCAAATCTAGGGATGCAAAGGAAGGTCTATGTCATCAAGAACTGCCAGACTACTATCACCCTGGATGAGGAATCTCAGCTTTTCAAATTCTGCACAAAACCTCTCATTTTGTGCCTCAGCGGTGTTCTGAACAAAGCTCCTCATATCCTGATAGTGGTTATCAATGTAGGTGACCTGACGTTCCTCAAATTACTCAAAATATGTATGGTAGGAATCCTTCAGAGACTGAATATGTATATCCATTTTATTACTCAGCCTTTGCTCTATGGCATCCTGTTAGATATCAGTGGTTAAAATACACCTAGAAGCGGGGGGGGTTGAATAGGTGTAGCGGTTAGAATATCCGCTTTTCGAAAATCAACACTTAATGCTGAATTACCCCAATTTAATCGATTAAAGGAATGAAGATAATCGATTAACGCAATTGACTTAATCGATTAAAACAGAACAACAAGCTCAGACAGATTCGGTTTCTTGCACGACAATTAACCGATAATGAAATGAATACACACAGCTTACAATTTTATCAGAGTATTAACAGTATAGCACAGATACAGAATATAGCAATTAANAGTGTAGATAGGTTGTGAGACCCAAATAAGAATAAAAATAATGTTTGTTATTGTAGGAAAAAATAAATCATGTTCTTATTCTATAGAGAATTGTAATAAATTATAAAATAATGTGTGAGACCCAAATAAAAACATAAGTGTTATTAGGATGCTCCAAGGGGAATTAAAGAGATTAGAATGATTGAAAATTGTGAATTGGAGTGATACACACAAATACACACCATTCCACCAACTATCCACCTCTGCAATAATGGAATCTGAGAGGAAGAATAATTTTCATAAGTTTTAATTCATTTAATTTAAAAAATATTAAATCTGTATCGTTAAACTCTTTTTTTGATATTATGTATCATAATCTACACCAAATAGTGGAGAAGATTTAGACCGTATTTAATAGAGATGAAGATCATATGTCTCATTGATATGAGTAAGACATATCCAACCATATTGGTTGTTCTTAAGATTGTTTTTAATGAATTAAGAACATTCTCACCCTGTTTTTAACTATGTCATTCTTATTTTTTATTTTTAAATAAGAACAATTCTCGGTTGTTTTTTATCAAGAGAAAGTGAGGAGAAATGTAGATGTTGTGGGACTCAATTATAAATGAAAATGATATTTACCATTGTGAGTGAAAAGTAAATGTTTCATAAGAAATTATAAAATAATGTGTAAGACCCAAATAATTTGGTGTGAATGCTCTAAGGATATTTTAATCTCACCTTTACATATATTCCTCGAAATGACTTAAACATTCCTTGAAACAAATGCATCCTTATAATTGAGATTTGAGACAAAATGCCCTCTCCTAACTTCCAATAGCATCTTGTCATTTGATTTGGAGGAACATCAAATTTGAACCCACTACTGAACATGTTGTATTGATATATCAAACCAAATTAAAATCCTTACAGAACACGTATATTACACATAACACCCACATGCATTTTATTCATTATCATACTTATTCTTTAGGGAAATTCAACAACATAAAGCTAAATTGAGAAACCAAGTATCCAAACACAAAGATATCACCATTCAGATTCTCTAACTAACTATTGTTGGACCAGAATTGCTTCTGAAGATAATCGATTAAGTTTTTGTCCACCTGAAATGCTTTGGCTAGTACTTCATCAGAGATAGGTGGATAAGATCCAAAAACAGCATTAGCAATAGTAATAACTCCTGGGTTTTGGCTACTAAGGGCAGCAATAGCAACAGCGTTTCCATAACCCACATTTTGTTGGAAGTGAATGAGACCAATTGGGAAGACAAATACATCACCCTTATTAAGAACTTTGGTGAAAAGGCGATTGTTATCTTGATTTGATGTGACAAATCCAACATAAAGAGTACCTTCCACAACTACAAGAATCTCTGTGCCTCGAGGGTGAGTGTGTGGAGGGTTTAGACCTTTAGGTGCAAAGTCTATGCGGGCTAAGGATATGCCAAGTGTGTTGAGCCCCAATATTTCATTAACCGTGACTGGTGTTACTTTTGAACCAAGTGGGTTTAAAGTGTTCCCAGGTCCTAGTCCAGGAAAGAAGAAATCTTCAGCTGTGGCAAGTTTGGGATCTTTGCAGAATTTTCCATTCACGAATACTGCAATTGGAAAGAAAAAAAATCACAGAAACTTGTGAATGTTATTGACCATGAATCATATAGGTGACAGAAATTTAAAAGAATGTAATTTTGATGACATGTTATCCATGTCACTTTTGATCCACTAAAATATTAGTTATTTTATGGAAATATTATTAATGAAAATGACTCTCTCATGAAGGTCTTTTACCTTGATTCTATGGGTAGTTTTATCACCCCTAAATTAAATATTTAATAACTTATCATATTCTTTATCAATTAAAGGAATAATATAGGAGTAACATAATGTGGGATAATAAATGTTTATCTTAAATTTGTCTCTATCAAATGCATGGTTCATGTCAATAACAACAATAGACTCTATAATACTGATTATGATTAAGAAATCTTATATTAACTATGTTTTCTTATTTTGTATATCAACTATGTTCAACTTGTTGTTGGGTTATTATAAAAAATTAACATATTAATTAACATTTCAACAAATCATTAAATACAAATACAATATATATATATAGGGCATTAAAATTAAGCTCAATATAAAGGGATGCAGAATTGCAATATATACCACCACTCCTGGTGTCATTGATTGCCACACAGAAGTCTTGTAGAGGACTAGGGTCATAGCAAAAGGCAATAGAGGATGCCAAAGCCAATAAGGCAAAGAGGAAGTACACAACTTTCATTGTAGTGTTTTTGTTTTGTGCTTTGGGAGTTAGGGTAAGTTAGTTTTATTGCATGGGAAACTACCTATTTATAGGAGGTAGCCCTTGAATTAGTTTGCATTTAATTATATTTTGATATCAAACACATTTTTCTACCACTATAGGCGGCGTGTTTATCAAAATATTAGATTAAGATGCTTATGCTCCACTTCAACGTCATGACAAATCATTCTGTTACACAATCGAAATGGCACCCACTATAATGTAATGTGGGTGGTTTTACTTAGAACTAATTCCACATTTTATTGGTTTCTATTTGTTAAACTTATCTGTTTTATTCCTTCATGTTGTACTTTAAAAATCGTTGAGACTCGAGTAGTGGGAGGAATATGGAAATGTTTGCAGGAAATTGGTTCAAAGATGGATAAGAATCATACCACAATCACCATTAATATTATATTATGGTGACGACTAACTTCCAAACTAAAAGTTAGTTTGTTTCCAAACAAATTGTTCTTTTAATTATTAGATTGAGTGGTCCATAATTTCAACCATCAAATTCGTGGTTAGTTATCAATGTTGTTTAGAAGTCGTGATACTAAAGTACAACTTATATGAGGCCTTTGATTAGAGTTTAGAAGTCATGATAACAAATTATAACTTTAATTCAATAGTCGGTGTATGCTATTATGACTTCCCAAAGGTCATCTAGAAGTCGTTATATGTCATCACGACTTTTGTACTAACCAGAAGTTTTATTACTCCATCACGACTTCTATCCATAAGTCGTTATATTTCATCATGACTTCTATACTAACCAAAAGTTATATTATTCTATCACGACTTCCATTCAGAAGTCGTTATATATCATCACGACTTCTACTGACCAAAAGTTGTATTGCTTCATCGCAACTTCTATATTGAAGTCGTATAATGCTAACACGACTTCTAAAAGGTGTACAAAACAGTAACCGATAATCAATTTTTTCATCCAACGATTATAAAGTATTTCGCTTCCAAGCAAACTAATATGCGGTTCCCATATTAGCTTTTACCATATATTATTGTTATTATTATTATTATTCAATATTCATATGGAAAAGAGACCATTTAGATTTATCTTGCCAACATTGTCTTAATCAATCTGAAATAAAAACGTTGCTTCCTTAACATGTTTTCTTACACAAGCAAAGGATTTGAAACACATAAGAGTGCCTGAAAATAACTCAATGAAATTCAAGAGCAATGTACATGATTACCTCTAGAGAAAGAGAAAATAGAATTGTAGGAAATTACGCATGGCCGCATGGCCGCATGGAGTAAGGTAGGACTTTTACCTAAAAGAAGAGAGTTGTGATAAGGTAGGCAACTAAGAATATTTCAAGAGATACAATGATTTCAAATTCATGAATGGTGGATTGCTTTGGAGGCATGGAATATACCATGGAAAGGAAGGATATTGTGGATTGAAGTAAATTAAATGAGCCTGGTGTAGCACTTAAATTTTATATTTCATTTATAAAAAAATGGAAAGGTGGATAGAGTCCCGACTTTTATTACAAGTAGTCAATATGAATTATGTTTTCTTTCTAATTATCATTTAAACTATATTAATTAGTAAAATTGATCCATGTGTTAATATATTGTTAAAATATTAATTGGTCAACAAAGAAATTGATGCAACCAAACTCATATAAATATAATAATGCAAATTAGTGAGGGTTGATATCGAGAAGAAACCACAATCATAATACAAAATTAATTAAGAAGAAAATAAATACATTATAGTTAAAAATGATTAATACATTAGTACTGGTATATATATATGTAACAAATTAAAATAATAATCTAATCGTGATGTTAAAAGAAAATACATGGATTAGAAATTCTCAAACATTGTCTTTATATAACTCTTAAAGTTTAAGAGATAATTAAAAAGAAAAAATAATTAAAATTGATTACTTGCAAAATATATAGGGCATTTTTATACACTTTTCCATAGAAAATAATAAGATATATTTAAATTTAATTTAATGAGTCAAACTTACATATTGAATTTGACTTATTTATCAAATTTATTTCTAAATTATTTTAAAGTTGGTTAATTTAATATTAAATATGAAGTGGAACCATTTGGGTTTAAACCTCTACCTTTATACAATTTCTCCTCTCCTCTCTAAATTAATATAACAACAACTAAACTGTAATGTCATTATGTGATTTTAGCTATATAAATCAAATAATATTGTAATGTCATGAATCATATTTATTAATAAAATATTAATCTTTAAGTATTTTTGAAACATTTGCATATGGTTTTTTGTCACAATAGTAACTTGAGTTGATTTTCAATTAAGAGACTTGGTTCAATCTCATCGGGCGCTTCCCTACAAAATTTCTTTAACAAATATTTTTTATATTATAAATTAAAATACAAATAAAATAAAAAATTGTATTCATAAACAATAATCTATTGCATGGTAAGCTCTTTGTTGCAATTTTGATTTGTCTTAGTTGTACAGTTTAGCAGGGCTTTCATTTATGAGGTTAAAATTTATGTATTGACAATGTAAAAAAATTTATGTTGTTATTACATTATCCACCATTGATTTATAATATTTTTACTTGAAAGTCAGTGATAGTTAACATATGAATGATAAAGATTTAAAACAGTGTATAAAACACTTACATTGTCAGTATATACATATATATTAAAATTTTCATATATCTTGGGTTACCAAAATACTTGAAATAGTAAAGTAACGTTTGGATTAAATATTTGAAGGTGAGATTGTTGGATTGAAGTGTGATTTTTGAAGTCTCACATTAACTATTTTGGAGTGGTTTAAAAATTTTATGCATTCATAATTCTAATTCTTTAAATTTTGATATTAAATATGGTATCAAGTCCATTTATTAAGATTCTCTCTATTCTTAATCCGATTTATTTTCTAATGCCTTGGGACTATGTTGATCCTTCTATCACCCACTATTAAAGATCAAGTTAAATATGATTTTGAGTATCGTTTGTTGTGAGTTACAAAACCACATCTTAAACCAAACAAAGTTGTTGTCTTTTTTAATGGTTATTTATTTGAAAAGGACCATAAGAAGCAAGCAATAAATTTTGGAGTTGTGATGATTTCTTTAGCTAAGGAAGCTACAGCAACAACTCAATAACAAAAGAATAGTGTTACTTTAAATTTTAAATGTATAACTCTTCTTGTAATAAATTAAACTATTTTTATTTTTCATTTACTTTTTATTTTATTGTAATTTATGTTTTGTATTGTAATGATCACTAACCTTTATCATGGTATATGATATCATGAGGCCTGAAGTAAATTCGAATTTAATAATCCTTTTAACTGTAGATGTTATTTTTTAGTGAAGACATGAAGAGGAGAATTTGAGAGAGTAATCTGAGTTTTAGTTTGTGAAGAGTCATTTTCATTAATTCTGGATGGAGGTTAAGCTCTTTAAATAGCAATGTTACAAACTAAAAGGGGAAAGGAAACAAACTAACTTCTAAGGCATTGGAGTTTTGTGTCAAATTGTGTCTCAATGTA
>NC_032025.1:14408076-14408299 GCF_001865875.1 Lupinus angustifolius | reverse complement strand
GACCCCAAATATCAGCATGAAGAATTTCAAACTTTTTTGTGCTCTTAGTGTTGCTATTAGGGAAGGGTAATCTTTTTTGTCTAGCTAGGTGACATATATCACATGGCATTGATGGTTCATTTTAAAGATGAATAAGGGGGAATTGTTTGCTAAGTAAATGCATAGTATGGTCAGAAATGTGCCCAAAACGTAAATGCCATAAATTTTTATTGCTATAGACAGT
>NC_032025.1:14403766-14407976 GCF_001865875.1 Lupinus angustifolius | reverse complement strand
GTTACATATATGTTTTAAGATATGCAAGATCATATTCGATTTGGATTTCAATAACGCTTTGTATCTATTTTTATGTTTTTCAATATAGATCTATTTTGCATTTGATTAAGATTGCATCCATTTTTATGGGTTGATATATATGTAATATATCTTTTTTGATTTGGAATTATATTGTGGGATTAGATTTGTTAATCATGAAATATATCAAATCTGAAGGTTTTAGTTCCAAGATTATATTTTTTTTATAATGGACTCATATTATTTTCTTTTTTGTCTGGTAATTATTTTTGAATTAATTGATGCAATATGTTGCCAAAGTAACCTCTATTGTGGAAATTGATTAAGATTAAACAGGTATGAGATTATTTATACGAATTGTGTTCGGCCTAAAGGAAGATACAATTTGGCCAAGTAATAACATACATGTGATGATAAATGAATAACAATTATAAAGTTTTTTTCATGTGAATAATAGTCGGTTCAAAGAAAGACTATTGTTTGACAGAGTTGATTGTTAATATTTGATCATTACGTTGAGAGTACCACTTAAAAATTCATTTTTGTGTCCAAAGATTAGAAATTGATGTTGTGCTAGGTATCTTGTGTTGGGTCTATTATGTGAACATGTCTTGTTTTTATATATTACTTGACTTGTTTGTTTAAAAGGTTGCAACACTTATGGTTTGTTGCATTGGTTGGTGGCTAATTGCATTATTAAGTGGTTGCTATTGGTGAAGCATTGTTTCTGTTTTGACAGCTTGCCTTATCATGTTTAATCATGTTTAAAGTAGTAATATATTTTGTTTATGGAAAATTCAAAAGGACCATTATTGGAATTCGAAATGTAGTCATTGTGATGAGAATGATGCAATGTTATCAATATGCTATAATGAATATACCTATTTATATGTCGATATAAATAATATATGTTTTGGATTAAGGTTATGTTAAATCAAAGTCAACTAAATGGTTTTTCTTTTGGAAAATAAAAATTGTTTGACATTTTAAGTGAATCTATTAAATATGAAGTCGTCAAAGTGACATATTTTCTATGAATTGTTCATAATAATTGTCAAATGTTAGTGCATATATGTATCCATGCGGGTATTAATCGGCCCAAATGAAGCTTATTATTAGGCCGGATTATATACACACATGTGATGGTAAACATGTGATTATTATAAAGTTGCATATGTGAATGACAAATCAGTCCAAAGAAGGGTTTATTATTTGACATGCATTATGATCAATGTTTGACCATAAACAATAGTATCATTAGTGATTGATATGAAATATCAAACCAATTGTATATTTGGATTTTATGGGAATAGTGATTGATCCAAAGGAAGATTATTATTTGGCCCAAATTACAAACATACTTGTAGCAATAAATATGTAATAATCATATGGTTTTCCATGTGAATAGTAAGTCGGTCCAAAGAAAGGCTTATTGTTTGACAGGACTGATTATCAATATTTGATTACTACATTGAGTGTATCACTTTCAAGTTAATATTTTTTTTCCTAAGACTGAATATTAATGTTGTGCTAGGTAACTCGTGATGTGCCCCATTATCATTTGAATTTAAGTTTTAAAGTTGAATGTGAGTTTAATTGCAAAAATATTGCAATTTTTTTGTTCTTTTACTAGTGTTACAAATAGGGGTGTAAGCGGTTCCGGTTTAAACCGCGAAACCGATGGAACCGAACCAAACCAAACCACAAAATGTGGTTCAGTTCGGTTTCGCGGTTCGGTTCGGTTATTTTTTTAAGGAACCTTTTATGTTTGGTTTGGTTTATGGTTTTAGAAATTTAGGAACCGTTAGAACCGAACCGAACCGCATATTAAAGAAATATATACTAGGGATTAAGAAATAATATTTTATTAATGTTTAAATTCTTCAACCAATTTTCTAGCTTAAATTATCAATTTTTGTGTGAATTGTAGTGTTACATATGTTACTAAATTGTTATTAAGTTAGTATTATATATGTTATTAGTTACTAAATTGTTGCCTAATGTCTTATGATTTGGAACATATTTTCCAACTTTTGTGATATTGAGTTTGAAACCAACATATATCATATATTGTTATACATGTATTGTTACATGTGTTACTAATTATGAAATGTAAGGTTATAAATGTAACTATTATATATTTTACCAATTGATATATATGTTACTAATCATGAAGTGTATTGTTATATATGATTCATAATTTTTTATAATAATAGTAGTAATGTTTATCCTTTTATGATAAACAATATCTCTTGTAATACATTTTGAATTTTCAATTAATGAAATATTTTTTTATAAAAAGTAAATGTAAAAACCGTGGACCCGAACCGAACCATTCAAGAGCAGTTCGGTTCGGTTCGGTTCTTATAGTTAAAGTTGCGGTTAATTGAGCAGAACCGAACCAAATGTTTTTTATCGGTTCGGTCACTAAAATGCACCAAAAACCGAACCGAATTTTTACACCCCTAGTTGCAAAAATTTCTGCTCAAATTAAGAACATCTCATTGCTGAATCGGTCAAACTTTAAGGTCTGGAAGGAAGCCGTAGAAATTATTCTCGTATGTACCGATTTAGATCTGACATTTCGGGTGGAGAAATTCATTTCTATTATGGAAATCCTCGATGAGGTTAAAAATTGAGAAATTGGAAGACTTTAACTGAATGTGTCTAATGATCATGAAACGCTCTATTCTAGGAGGGTTTTGGGGCTCTATTTCCGAGGGTCAAAGTGCAAGAAAGTTCCTCGAAGAAATAGAACCATGCTTTGCCAAAAATGAAAAGGTTGAGATGAGTAGCCTTTTGGCTAAACTCATCTCTATGAAGTATAAAGGCAAATAGAACATAAGAGAGTACATTATGGATATGTCTAATCTCTCATCAAAACTCAAGTCACTTAAGTTCGAGGTTCGTGATGACTTGCTAGTGCACTTGGTTTTGATCTTGCTTCCTGCACACTTTGGGCAATTGAAAGGGAGTTCTAACACTCAGATGAACTATGTGCAAGAGAAAGAGAGACTGTAGAGAGATAAGACTGAAAGTGCTCACTTAGCTATGACCTCTCAGAATAAGATAAGAAAGAACAATAAGGATGATGTGAAAGTGCTACTTGTGGTTTTTCCTCAGAGAATATGAAATTGTTCTGCAATACACTATGCCAGGAAAACCTAGTATGAAGGGTGTTGTTGAGCGATTAAACCAAACTCTTAAGGGTATGGTGAGAAGTATGATTAGTCATTCTTCCTTGCTAGAGTCTTTTTGGGGAGAGCTTTAAAGATCACAGTTTACATCCTTAACAGAGTGCTAAGTAAAGTAGTTAACAAAACCCCATATGAGTTTTGGACTATTAAAAGGCCAAACTTAAAACAGTTGCACATTTGGGATTGTCCAGCTGAGGCGCGACCTTATAGGACGCATGAAAGAAAACTGGACCCAAGAACTGTTAGCTGTTATTTTGTTGGCTATACTGAACGCTCTCGGGGCTATAAATTTTATGATCCCACTTCAATACTCTTTTTTTAGACAGGAAATGCAAGATTTCTTGAGGAAGTTGATTTTGGGAAGGCAGAGAACATACAAAATGTTGTCTTTGAAGAAGAACCTATCACTGATATTGAACAAGTTCTTGTGCCTATTACCATTCAAGGAATAAATTCGGTAATAGAAGATAATGTTCAGAATATTGTCCCTGACAATATTTCAGAACAAGACAACAATGAGGTTCTCCATCAAGCACCTATAGAACAAATTCAACAACCTCAAGAAGTAGAAGTGTCATTAAGGAGATCCACTAGAGAGAGGAGAAGTGCAATTCCTGATGATTATATTGTATTTCTTCAAGAACATGAGGATGGCATTGGGTTAACAGAAGAGGATCCATTGAACTTTTGTCAAGCCATGAAAAGTTCTAACTCTCAAAAGTGGATCGATGCCATGAAGGATGAGATAAAGTCTATGCATGATAATGACGTTAGGGATCTTGTTGAATTACCTAAAGGTGCGAAACCTATTGGTTGCGAATGGATATTTAAAACCAAGAGGGATTCGAAAGATAATATTGACAGATATAAAGCTCGTCTAGTAGCAAAAGGCTTCACTCAGAAAGAAGGCATTGATTATAAAGAAACCTTCTCTCCAGTATCTTCGAATGATTCTTTTAGAATAATATTGGCACTAGTGACTCATTTTGATTTAG
>NC_032025.1:14380447-14403666 GCF_001865875.1 Lupinus angustifolius | reverse complement strand
TAATATTGACAGATATAAAGCTCGTCTAGTAGCTAAAGGCTTCACTCAGAAAGAAGACATTGATTACATCGAAACCATCTCTCCAGTATCTTCGAAGGATTCTTTTAGAATAATATTGGTACTAGTTGCTCATTTTGATTTAGAGCTACATCAGATGGATGTTAAGACTGCGTTTCGTAATGGTGAGATTAAGGGAACCATCTATATGGTGAAGCCAGAAAACTTTATGTCAGTTGGCTCATATGGTATGCAAATTAAAGAAATCCATTTATGGGCGTAAACAAGCTTCTCGTCAATGGAATCAAAAATTTCATCAAGTTATTACCTCGTATGGTTTTGAGGCAAATAAAGTTGAAGATTGTGTATACCATAAGTTCAGTGGGAGTAAGTTTATCTTCCTGGTATTATTTGTCGATGATATACTACTTGCTAGCAGTGATATGGGACTATTACATGAGTCCAAGAGATTTCTAACCAAGAATTTTGAAATGAAAGATCTTGATGAAGCTTCTTTTGTATTAGGTATTCAGATACTGAGAGATCGCTCTCAAGGTATCCTAAGGTTATCACAAGAAAGCTATATAGATAAATTCCTAGATAGATTTGGCATGAAAGACAGTAAACCAGGGAATACCCCTATAGCTAAGGGAGACAAGTTTAGTCTCGAACAGTGCCCCAATAATGACAATAAAAGATACGAGATGCAAAATATTCCTTATGCATCTGCAGTAGGAAGTCTAATATATGCTCAAGTTTGCACACATCTCGACATAGCATTTGTCGTGGGAGTTTTGGGCAGATATTTGAGTAATCCTGAAATGCATCATTGGAAGGCAGTCAAACGTGTCATCGTTACTTGAAGAGAACAAAGGAGTACATGTTCACTTATCGGAGGTCTGAGAATTTAGAGATCATTGGGTACTCTAACTCCGATTTTGCTGGATGTCTAGATAGTAGATATTCCACCTCTGGATATGTGTTTGTATTCGCTGGAGGTACTATCTCTTGGAAGTCTGCGAAACAGACGCTTATAGTTCCTTCAACCATGGCTGCGGAGTTCATGGCTTGTTTTGAAACATCAGACCAAGGCCTATGGTTGCGGAATTTTGTCACTGGCTTACGTGTGATCGATGGTATTGAAAGACCATTGAGGATTTATTGTGACAACAAGTCCGCGGTTCTTTTCTTCAACAACAATAGGAGTTCTACAAAGTCAAAATTCATTGACATAAAGTTTCTGGTTGTTAAAGAAAGTGTTCAAAATGGACAAGTTTCCATAGAACATATAGGGAAAAATTTTATGCTAACTGATCCACTGACTAAGGGTTTGGTACCTAAAGTCTTTCATGAGCATGTTGCTCATATGGGTATTGTTCCTTAGGGTACCTTAGTTCAGTGGGAGTCTATATATTTTATGTTTTACTTTGGATATTATATACACTTTTTATGCATAATAAAGTTGATGGTTTATTGTTTCATTTTGAAATTGTGCATTGTAACAATTGTGTTGCAATTAAAAACTTTGGATTGATCTCACTAAAGAATAAATAAGGACCAGTTGGAAATAGACATGTTTGAGATCAGATTGCATGAAATTTTCATGTCACTCATCCATATTTGATCTATATCATTGAGTATATTAATATGGTGATCATCGTGGTCGAGTCACACTTAAATGTGATGAAAGTTGCGGTGGTTCCATAGTTGATATATGAGATGAGCCAGATTGTATTAATGAGAAGTCTAAATGTAAATAACATACAGATGCGCGTCTAAAGAACATGTGATATAATTGTTTCAGGAAGATATGAAGCTCAAGTGAAAGATTGTTAGAAATTTATAATTTCTAATTAATGTGGACATCATATATATAATACAACGATATCATCTATTTATTTCCGGGGTTACATTATAAGTGATTTAATTACTGGTTCATATTAGATTTCTAAAAGATGATAAAGGATATGAAATTAATGGGTGGATACCTATCAGGTTAACCCATAGGGGATAATGAGAACTCTATAAGTTAACGCATAAGGAAGATTATGGTCTCCAATACACCAAATCACAAATAGTTTTCACATATAGCTGACAAAAGATTTGGTTGAGGAAGCTCATCATACCAAAACTCTCTCAAAAGGTATATCAAAGGAGTAGATTAGAGAATATGGATTCATGTATGACTTTATATCCTTGTTTTATATTATGTGTGAGAATCATGATATTCAAGATCATAGGATTAGTATTTCACCAATCATCAAGAAATATTTAACATGTAAAGCATGTATTCTTGTTCAACATATTAATAGAGACTTTGTCTATTGGAGTCTCCACCTACCTTACCAATGAAGCAACCTCAAAATAATTCGGTAACAACAAAATCCCAATATTGTCTAATGGTCAACCAGATATTGATGATTTTTTCCACTCATTTAGACTTCCATCACAAACTTACTAAATTGGCAAAAGATGAGTTTGAAGAGGGTGACCATATTTGAGTTTGTGGCCATTCTTTATGATTGGAAAGTTTCTTAATTCTTTCTTTTCTACATAGGAGTTATCCAAATTTCCACCAGTACTCATCTTTGGAAATTTTTGTAGTAATCTCTCTTATACTTTATCCCAAAATCAATAACATTTTCTACATCTCTTCATGATTCTGGTTTTAAAACAAAAACAAAGAACTTGAGTTCAGACTGTACCTTCATACTTTTATTTATGATTAAAATTTGGTCGGAAATTGGAGACAAGCATTTATTTCGGTTACAATTTTACCAAATCATACAGCATTTCATTTATTGCTAAGGCTTACCTAACTTTGACTCACAATAAATGATCAAAAGTTTTGACAATATTGCTACACATCATGCAAAATCACTTTCACATCATGAATTTTTGAAGTTAGTGATATGTGTACAACTCATTCAACACCACTTTCATATTATCTATTTAGTTCACCATTTTATTCTACTGAAATTCATGTAAACACCAAAACTATGACTACCCAAAATGATGGACACAACAACGAAGATGAATGGCTTTTACACAGCAAAAAATAATTAAGAAGATGAAGGAAAATTGCAATTTAAACTGTTTTGTTAAGTTCATCTTATTTTATGAGTATCCCTTACAATAATTGGGTCTATACATTATGATTGATTGATTCGTGCAGACATGTTTTTCGTTTGCATGAATAAGAGCAGAAATACTATTGACATCAAAAAATACATTTGTCATGAAGCAAATTAGAAGCCCCACGTGCATAACTTCTATTTTGTGGGGATAACTTACTGCAAACCAGAACAAGCATTGACCTGTAGCTATAAACAGGTCTGGTTTCAGAGACACAAGTAACACCAACAAAGCTAAATTTATTACCCCATTTTTTTTGTATCTCTTCCTTTTTGAGTAAGAAACTAATTTATTCGTTGTGTTGTTTGCTCTCAAAAGTTAAACCTTAGACATTTCAATCATCCCGAGAATATAGTGGATCTTACACCACTAGATCAATACATGCATTGTTAGTATTTATTACATTTTATGTAATGTTATTAGGTATTTGGAGAATGTTTCATCTTTGATTTAATAAACCACATCAAGTTTAATCTAGCGATTGACAAAACAATAAAATAACCATGATCAAAATCATTATAATTTTCTCTGTATCTATAAGAAATGAGCCATCAAAACCTAGTTTCAAGAGTCCTGACGCAAATTTGCTTTTTTTCTTCTAACATGTTATATGTTCAAAAGTTAGTTAGTAGTGCAATAACTAAATTGAAGCTCACACCTTATAGAATATTAGGAGACTCACATTGAGTAGAATGATAAACTCAATATGATACTTAAGTTATAAGACTCTTCCACTTAATAGACTAATTTTTTGAGTAGAATGATAAATCTTATGGAATAAATCCTAAGAGAGATAACTGAAGGAGTAAGAAATTTTAACTTCCTCTATTTGTACTCTTAATTGAGACTCTTGACATTAATATTCTTAGATAATTGATTGTTGTCTTATCCATTTTCAATGTTCATAATACCAAAAGAGTTCTACATTGTGTACACATGTAAGCAACAATATCACGACACACTTCCAAGTTCATAGAACATAGTACTAATAATTTGTGTTATAAACATAAAAGTTTCACAAAGGTGTTGCTCACACCTACATAAGAAACATTCTTCATTTACCAACTTGGTAATTACATGTTTAAAAGTTAATCATTCTACAGAACCTATTTTTAATAATAAAAACATAAATAAGTTTATAAATACACAATTTAATCAAAATTAACCCGGCAAATCAAAACTCATAATTATAAAACAATTTCACATAAAGGGGTCCAATGAAATGATCTTCTGTCAAGGAAAATGACCATAGAAACTAGAAAGGGTGAAGGACCACAATACATAGAAGAAAAAGGGATTCTGATTCCATTTTCTCATAGCCTTTTAAGCTCAAGTTTTTTTGTGCTGTAAATATCAGTAACATGTTTATGAAGTTGCCCCATCCCTGTAGCGAGTACTATAAGTAATCTTGCTCCAATCTGATGCAGAGTGATAAAACCAGATGATCATATAATTTTTTGTGAAGACATTTTCTCCCGTGTCACAATTGAATATTGATTATTTATGTCCACTTGCGAGTTGAGTTTCAAAGATATTTTACAAATATATTTTATGACTTTTAAATCTTTTTTTTATTTTCTTTTTCATCCAAAATTTAACTCGAAATAGACCCTTATCTGCATTTCATTTATTTTTTATTTAAAAAGGGCCACATTTGGGCCTCAAAGAAGTTGGGAATGTCATGTGAACTTAAACAACTTTAACAAATCCCAACGGGCTTGCAATGTCGATTAAGCAATGAAGGGGGTTTTCAAAGGGTTCATTTGTGGTTTTAGATCCTTTTCTATACTGTTTTTAATGTCGGTACTAATAAATTAGAATTAAACCATGTTGCTTTCATGATTGAACATTGTATCTATTTCACCATGACACCCTACAAGGCACATTATGCATGCACTATACTCCCCACCCAATAATTTTCACACATGGAATGCACAAATAGGATAAAATCACTATGTTAATGTTAGGAAGGTTAATAACACTTGAAGGGGATTTCCAAAAAACCGTAAAAAAATATGAACTAAGAAAAGATTACTGAATTCATATATTGTTTGCTTTACTCTCAGTATTCTCTTACAATTTAAAGAGGTGAAATAGAAAATATCTAGAATAGATATGATTTACACCATACACTTGGGTAGATCATCATAAGTGGACAATTGTCCTAACAACCCATTTATTTTTAAACATAGCCATTTAACCAAGCAGGTTTTTCTGAGTTTCTCTTGGGCCTCCCATTCTCAACTTGGGCCCTAATATTTAACTCAAACAATATAAAATTCTATATGATTTCTTATTCTCAAAATGTGACATTTTTAAAAGGAAATGTGAAATTTACTTCCTAGTACATCTCTGCAAAGAAGTTTATGAGACTAGGCGAAAAAATATATTTGACCCATGACTAACAAATATCTTTGACTAGTGACAATCGAAGAGATATTAGATTTTGCATCTAATACTATGTTAATAATTCATCTCAAAATCAATTAGCAATTAAATAAGTAACACAATAGATATGTAAATATTCATTAGACAATGATGCAAGTGATATGAAACTTACTTTTATTGCGCCGCAATTTTCGGCTGCACGACTTTGTTAGAGTCACCACTATATTTTATGGTAAAAAATGTAGAAAAATCTTTCTAGCTCAATTATATTGGGCTTTAGATTTTTGATATTCAGGTTTGGGAGTCAGCTACAGAATAGAGAAGGTATTAACACCCTATTTGTCTGCCTTAAGAGGTACCCTTCCTTAAATTATATGACTTTATAATATTTTTAACTTTATTTAGTTATTTAATTAATTATTAAAATGAACAAATTTATTAATTTTTATTATTGTGCTTGACAAGAAGAACTTTGGTCCCACGTATCCCTATTTTAGATAGGGAGTCAATGTTTCGTAGTTCTTTGGGTAGAAAAAAGTTGTTGGTTGAGTATTTTAATTAAGGAAAGAAACGGCGTAGTGCAACTGTTCGAATGATAAGTTGAGGGAAAGAAGTCTCTAGGGGGATCATCCTTCCATCCTTTATGTGGTTGACAAATTTTATTTCTTAGTGAAAATATTTATTTTGGGTATTTATCTATGAAAAGTGGTTTTAATTATTAATTTTCATTAATGATCGTATTAATAAAAAAAATGGTTGTTATTTTAGTTTATGGTGATATTTATTTGATTTGAAAAAAATATTTTAATAAGTAATTGCTTTGTAATAGAGGTATCTTTAACTTTCTGTTGTGAAAAATAAAATTTATCATATAACAATGTTATTATTATTATTTTTTGAATAATATTATTATACAAGTTATTAGTAAAATTATTGCTTTAATATAATTAAGGTTGAAATAAAAGTTGGTATAATTATCATACACATATTGCAGAAAAATGAAGGTACTTACTTGTTGAAGCTTGTAAATAGGTAGGGCTACAATGTGAATGGAAGTAAAATGATTTACTAGGCTCGATTACGTTTCGGAAACGGATTGCCTGACATTGCTAAGTGTGGAGAATATGACCACGTGGTAGATCTGTATGCGTTGGATTAGGAAGGGCGCACTCAGATGTAGATAATCTTATGTTCACAATGAAATAGTAATAAGGGCGATAGAGTGTACTACAATCGCGTGATGTTTTGATATTTGATTGCTTTGGGGTGGCTAGTCAACGTATATAGGGACTGGTATGAGAAAGGACAGTCAAAGTCTTCAGAGAATGAGAATATAGACTATATTGTGTGCTTGTTCATACAAGATTATAAACTCTAGCAACCTTTTCTTTCTCAACATGCACGACTTTTTTGACGGATTTTTGTGTATAAATTTTTTGGGTAATTTTTGTATCGAATTCTTGTTTTTTAGTGTTTTTTTGGTGGAATCCTCCTTTTTTCATGAATATACACTACTTATTTATAGTAGAGGATTAGGCTCATGTCTTTTTTAAAAAAAATATTCACCATTATTATTTTGGAGAGGATTAGGGGAGATATTCTTTCTCATAATCAAATTATGATTTTTTTTTAATTTTAACACATTAAGGATATTTTACATTTTAAATCGAAATTAGTCAAAATCTTCTATTTGGACATAAAAATATTTTAGTGATTTCAAATCATGTTAGGATTATTGCATTAGGCAGAAACGATCTTTAAAAATCGCATAAGATATTTAATACTCAATCTCAATATTATTTTTTATGATACAATTATAATCCTTACTTTATTCATATGAAGATGCAATCAATTTGATATGATTTGTTGAATACTTAAATATTTACTTATTATCAAGGTGATTCACACAACTTAATCAAATTGATATGATATGGTTCAAATGACATATTTTTAAATCTTTAATTTATCTGATAATCCAATCAAATCTTTAATTCCCTCATATTTTATTTATCATTATTCATTATTATTTTTTATAAAACCTTTTTTTATTATTCATTTTCCTTTTTTGTAGAAATCAACTAATATTTTTCTATTTGAAAAAGTTTTGGGCTTTTTTTGGACCAGACAAAAATGGATGTTCACAATTGTCCATCTTTACTTGTAGCGTACCTGGTAGCAAGCAAACCGAGGTTTGAGAGATATCATGGTAAGTAACCAGTAAAGAAATGAACGTTATTTTATTGAGGCTCGGAAAAAGGTCATTGGGAATGTACCAAATTTTGATGACACAGATCGATACTATGTTAGTCGACTAAGGGTTTGTTGAGGCACCCGCATCATGCCATAATGAACCAAGGATTTGTTGAGGCACCCGCGTTGCCATAAAGAACCAGAGATTTTTTAAGGCACCCGTGTTGCCATAAGGAACCAGGGATTTGGTGAGACACCTGTGTTGTCCTAATGAGCCAAGGATTTGCTGAGGCACTTGTGTTGCAATAAAGAACCAGAGATTTGTTGAGGCACCCGAGTTATCATAATGAACCAGGGATTTGCTGAGGCACTCATGTTGCCATAATGAACGGGGGATTTGTTGAGGCACTCGTGTTGAGAATTTTTTGAGACAATTATCGCGTCTTGTCATAGTGAACTAGAGATTTGTTGAGGCAGTTCTCGTATCTTGCCATAGTGAATTAGGGATTTGTTGAGGCAGTTCCCGAGCTTGTCGTGATGAAAGTTTAGTGATGTCATAACATGTCACTACTTGAGTCTCACAATGTGAATTTTGGAAAGAACATTCTAGCGTCTAAGTCCAGCAACGTGAAAATGTTTTGGCGTCTAAGTCCAGCAATGTGAATGGAAGTAAAATGATTTATTAGACTCGATTACGTGTCGGAACTGGATTGTCTGACATTGCTAAATGTGGAGAATATGACCATGTGGTAGATCTATACGCATTGGATTAGGAAGGGCGCACTCAGATGTAGATAATCTTATGTTCACAAGGGAATAGTAATATGGGCGATAAAGTATACTGCAACAGTGTGATGTTTTGATATTTGATTGCTTTGGGTGGCTAGTCAACGCATATAGGGACTGGTATGTAGAAAGGACGGTCAAAGTCTTCAGAGAATGAGAATACAGACTATATTGTGTGCCTGTTCACACAAGATTGCAAACTCTAGCAACCTTTTCTCTCTCAACGTGCACGACTTTTTTGACGATTTTTTGTGTATAACTTTTGTGTGTAATTTTTATATCGGATTCTTGTTTTTTTAGTGTTTTTTGTGTATGATTTACTAGTCTCGATTACGTGTCGGAATCAGATTAGCCGACATTGCTAAGTGTGGAGAATATGACCATGTGGTAGATCTGTACGTGTTGGATGAGGAAGGACACACTCAGATGTAGATTATCTTCTAGTCACACAAGAATAGTAATATGGGCGACAGAGTGTACTACAACTGCATGATGTTTTGATATTTGATTGGTTTGGGGTAGCTAGTCAACGCATATGCAGACTGGTATATGGAAAGGAAGACCAAAGTCTTCAGAGAATAAGAACGCAGATTGTACTGTGTGTCTGTTCACACTAGATTGCAAACTCTGGCAACCTTTTCTCTCTCAACGTGCCAGGCTCTTTTTTGAGGGATTTTTGTGTATAATTTTTGCATCGAATTCTTATTTTTTTAGTGTTTTTTGTGTGGAATCCTCATTTTTTTCATGAATCTACACTGCTTATTTATAGTAGAGGATTATGCTCATGACTTTTTTAAAACAAATCTTCAGCATTATTATTTTGGAGAGAATTAGAGGGAGATATTCTTTCTCATAATCAATTTTTGATTTATTTTATTTTATTTTAACGCATTAAGGATATTTTGCATTTAAAATCGAAATTAGTCAAAATCTTGTGTTTAGGCATAAAAATATTGTAGTGATTTCAAATCATGTTATGATTATTGCATTAGGCAGAAATGATCTTTAAAAATCGCATAAGATATTTAATACTCAATCTCAATATTATTTTTTATGATACAATTGTAATCCTTACTTTATTTATATGATGATGCAATCAATTTGATAGGATTTGTTGAATACTTAAAGATTTACTTATTATCAAGGTAATTCATGCAACTTAATCAAATTGATATGATATGATTCAAATTACATATTTTCAAAATTTTAATTTATCTGATAATTCAATCAAATCTTTAATTCACCCATCTTTTATTTATCATTATTCATTATTATTTTTTAGAAAACCTTTTGTTTATTATTCATTTTCCTTTTTCGTAGAAATAAATTATTTTTTTTTTTATTTGAAAGAGTTTTGGGTTTTTTATAGGTCGAACAAAAATGAGTGTTCACAATTTTCCAACAAGATTAATATTCAAAGTTAAATTATTTGTAAATGGTAATATTAAGCCAATTAACAAAAGCAAAATAGAAAAACACGTGGTTATCCATAGTACTAGAACCACAACCCCAACCACTTATGTTACAAGAAAGCTCAATCCATTGATTGTAGCCATCTTGTGGTTTTGTTGCTTATTTGCTTGTATTTATTAGAGCTTGTAAGAGAAAGTATATATCCTTCGATATGCAAAACGTTTAAGCTATAATCATGCTGATATTAATGAATAAACCTCTCACAAAATATGATTCTAGATTAAGGATCAATTTACCAGAATCTCTAATAAAAATTAAGAGAAAGTATTCTGCCAGTATGTGTATCATGTATTTTAGCTTATAAACTTTCTTGAGGCTTTTGTCTTAGGCAATATGCAACTTGTTACACTTCATTAAAATTCAGTTTTTAAATAAACTTCCAACATTAAAAAAGGTTTTCTAATCAGTAATCTATATTGATTTTGAAAAATAAAAATTGATTCATAAATAGTAAAATGTGAATTGAATCTGGTATGATGAAGGTCATTGTTTCCAGTTCAACTTAAATTCAAAGTTTAAACACTATCTTTGCGGTTTGGTAAAGAGAGAAAGAAATATGAGACATTTAATTATCGTATTTTCTTCAATGTTTTGCTCATCGTGCTTGTATTTCCTGAGAAATTATTATATGGTACAAAATTAATACTCTAAATATATCTATATTATTATGTAATAAATGTATTTAATTTCTAGGATTGAGTTGCTATAAATAACTAAGAAATGTCAGCCATCACTTTCCATTCCAATGCAGGGAAATGGTGAGATCCAGAAGCATTTTTTCCACTAACACAAACTCCAAAAGAAGAAAAAACACCATTTTATTCATCTCTAATTAATTGTTGCATGCAGGAAGAAGAAGCCTACATACATGTCTTATGCCCTGTGAGTGCAACTACATCTAATAAGCATTGCCCATCATTCCATTGTGTAAAACAATTCTTCCTTCATCTTTGTTGAATTCTCAGTGTTTGTTTCTTACATGTTTATTATGTGATTCTTCTTATTTTTAATCATAATAATATCTAATATTTATTGGGTGCTTCAACAATTTTTGTATGCTAGAAATTGCTAATTGGATTGCAATGCAAAGCAAGCAAGTCTAGATCTGTGTAGACGTGTGCATGCCCCTGAGCATATCCTACTTCAAAATTTGTTATTTTTTTTGTTCTTGCTGTTTTATTGATGCATTGTCTAAGGCTACTGATTTTGAATTAGAATATGAATGCATAATCTTCTTAGAATTAAAAATGATACAGTGTTTTATTATTATTGATGATTAGGTGCACATGTCTATTGTACTGTGGTATGGAAATTAGAATATGAATGCATAAAATTTCCTTACATTTAAAACCATGCACAAGGTGATTTATTGTTTATTAATGAGTAGTTATAGATGTGATCTTGATTTTTATAAAACTTGGACAATATTATGTGAAAGATATTTCTAAAATACCAGAATTTACAAATTGGTATATACATATTATGGATGAAATATTAAACAAGATATTGTTTAGTCCAGTAGTTGTATTTATTAATAGAGATAATTACACTGACACACATGAGTTTTAGTGAAATTATATAAATCACTATTTTTTTTTACACGTACACAAACCTTCATTAGTTTTTATATTTTCATTACACTGACCACCCCTGCATGAGACATAAGTATAATCTTTTAAACAAAAAATGTGATAAATGCAATTAAGTTAAACAAAACATGATATATTGTGAGAAAAAATTCAAATAATACACAAATCAACGTATCTTTATTATTTTTTGTTACAAATAATATACCATATTTTGTTTAACTTAATTATATTTATCACATTTTTTGTTCAAAAAATTACATTTATTTCTCATACACGAGTGGTCAGTGTAATGAAAGTATGTATAAGGGTAGAAGAGTGAGGGATGATTTATGTAATTTTGCTAAAACTCAGGGAGTGTCGATATAATTTACATTTATTAATAACCTCTTTGAGGTTGCAGTTTTATTATTCCACAATAAGATATTTTATTAGGTGTTTCATCTTTAAAAATCATTCTTCATTTCTCTAATAAACATAAATTTATTTTATTTGTTATTCATTTCATTTTCATTCAATATACTTAATATTTATTATATGTAGATTTTGAATTTGACTTGTTGATATTGCTAATCCCCGACTGAAATTGAAGTTCAAACTTTGTTATTGTGCAGGGAAAGGAGTAAAATTTGAAGGGTGAGGAATATTTAAGCATGTTCAGATTATCTCCCAGGAGGAATCAGAGATCGAAAGGCTTCAAAGTTAAGCATGCTTTACAAATATGTCTCTTGCTAGGAGTTTGTGTCTGGCTTATTTATCAAGTTAGACACTCTCATGATAAGAAAGAGTCTGATGGTGAAAGCACGGAAACTGGCCGTGAGGTTGTGAAGTTAGGGAGGAAGAACATCCATCCTAATGTCGAGGAAACTTCTGTCATAGATGCAAGGCATAAGGAGATCGATGAGGATGAAGACGAGAACAGGCACGATGAGCAAACCAAATTGGACGATATTAATGGTGTGGTAGATGAAATCCTAAAGCAAAAAGAGGAAGAACAAAGTAACGATGAAGATAATTCTGAGCAAAAACAAGATTTGGTAGACCTAGAAATTGGAGAGAGTTCTGAAAATGATAGAGCCGACACGGAAAGTGAACAGCATAATGAGAAAGACAATTTGGAAGACAATGAGAGTGATAGTATTATAGTAAAGGAAAATGAAGAAAATATACATGAATTGGAGGACAAAGAAAGTGGAGAAAGTAGAGAGGATAAGAGTCAGCAAGAGAATAAAGAGACATCAGATAAGGAGAATGAAGATATTAATGGAAACGAAATCGAAGTGAAGGAAAATATGGAGGAAAATCATGAGCAAGATGGTAAAGAAGAGAAGAACGAGAGTAATTCAATAGCAGCACAGAGAGACGATAATGATAAGATTAGTGAGGAGGTTTCATCAGAAAATAAGGTTCAAGATGAGGAAAAGAAAAATGAGGAGTCCATAGAGGAAAATTATGCAGGAGATAATGCATCAAGTGTTGTAGACCATAAAACACAAGACAATTCTGATGAAAGTTCTAGCAAGACAGAAGAATTAGACAAAAAGGACAAAAATGAGTTTGAGTTGGAGTCTGAGAAAAGTGGTACTCAAACTATTGAAGTGACTGATTCTAGTGTTACAACAAACAACAAAGAAAATGGTGCCGAGAATAAGGCACAGAATGAGAATGATTCAGAGAAGAGTTCCACGTCAGAATCGAATAGGCAGCAGCAAGAGCAGAATAACCTCGCGAGAAATGTCTTAAAAACTGTGGATTCATCATTGCATAATGGTAATGACACAGGATCTTACACAGCTGAAAAACAGAATGAAACATCAGAAAACTCAAACTCTGATGCAGAGGACTCCAACCAGGACAATACAATGTCGAAAACTGAAGATCCTAACAGTGGTGCAGCCGGGAGCCAGGATGATTCCACTTCAACATCTTCCGCAGGAAACAATAACAATAATGCATATCATGGAGAAGATAAAGAATCTACTAGTAATTCTGTTGATAATGGAAACACCAACAACAATTCTGACCAGGAAGGAACACAAGAAAATGTTACATCCTCTAATACAATTATCAATACAGATGCTAGCGGAGAGGTTCAACACACTTCCTCTGATACTTCATCTGAAGAGAAAAAAGATGAATCCCTACGCGCGGAAAACAATATCAACAAGGTAAACACTGATCAAGGCATTACAAATAGTGATGGAATTGCCTATAACAACAAAGATGCTAGCCAGGACAATTCCTCCCATACTTCATCTGAACAAAACAATGAGGGATCTTCAAACTCGGAAAATAGCAGTGAGATTAACCAGAATAACTCGAATGGCAGTGATGGAAGTACCAATGATAACAAAGATGCCAGCCAAGACAATTCCTCCCATACATCATCTGAGAATAACAGTGAGGGGTCTGCAAACTCAGAAAATAGCAATGATACCAACCAGAATAACTCGGATGGCAATGAGAATGCCAATGAAAACGGGTCGAATGGCAACGAAAATAATGAGAAGGAAAGTCAGGATGAAGTGAAAGTCAATGCTATTGATGAAGAGAAAGTTGAATCCTCAAACAATAATAGCGGTGACACAGTGCAGAATGAGAATGAGAACAAGACTAATGAAAATGAAGGTGATGCTCAAAATAGATCAGTGGAGTCACAACAAGAGAAAGTGGAAACTGAACACTCAGATGGAGATAGCAATGATCAAGGGGATTCTGATTCATCAACCTCTCAGGATGTTAAAGAATCGATCATAGATTTGGGAACTTTGCCAGAAACAAATGCAGAAAACAATCAAAATGATGCTGATGCTGATGCTGATGCTGCAGAGTGATAATTCAAATAAATTAATTGTGGCCTGCTCCTTATGATTACTTTCAACAACAACAAAAAGTATTGTTGAGCCATGTATTGTTCTTTACTTAGCTAATATGCTATTAAATATTTGTTTTCATTTTTCATAGGGTCCAGTTAGAACAGGAATTTAGAAATATTACTTTTATTCGTGTAAATCATCTACTGTTTTTTGTGTGTTACAGGAACCATTTTATGGAAGCAATAAATTATCACTTTAAAAGAACAGAAGGACAAATAACTTTAAAAGAACAGAAGGACAAATATTAAGAAAGCTATCATATCTGCTGCATGGTAAAATGTCACTTGCAGTTCTAGACTAGTTAGGCAAAAGGAAAATAATAATGTTACACATTCACCACTGTTATAAGATGTGCAATGATCATCCTTCAAGAGTAGTTATTGGTGCAGAGTTTTCATTGTAATTTTGAATTTTTTTTGAGATTATGAAATTTTAAATATTTACAGGCAACGTAATTACAAGAAATGATTTATCAAGTTTAATATTTGAGTCTCTGCATCAACTCTCTATCTTGAGCCCCAAACAATCACAATACCACAAACATGTACTAACTTTTTTTTTTTGATCAACAATAAAAACTTTATTAGTACAAACATGTACTAACTACTAACAAAGAATATGCATTTCAGCTTATTTAAAATAATACGCCGCATGCAAAGCCTCGTGTGGATTACTGCTAATGAATCGAGATATTGACTTTTCCTTATGTATAGATCTAAAATATTTTTAATGAATTACGTTTTCACATTAATCCGTACATGACAGAACACTCACTAATTAAAGGTGTTCATTGTCTAGTTTAGTTCTTATGCTGAAATTGCGTTTGGAAACTATAGAATAATTCAACAATCAATATAAGAAAAAGGTGTCTCAAATTACACTTAATTTTAAGTATCACATGCGTGCAGTGTGAGTTTGTAGAGTGAAATGGTTGAATATCTATCGTGCATCGCTGTGCACAGGAATAGATCATCTATGTCAAATATTTATATGACGGCTGCAAAAGGAAATAAACACAAGACTTTAAAGTTTACATAATAAAGCCCTCATACGCATAATCCCTGAAAAGTGACTTGTACCCTTGAAGGTTTTGTCATTATTCTTATATCAGGCCTTATCATTGCTTAACTCCAAAATATGCAAAAGATAGGTAGCACCATATATTACTTTCCTCAAAACCAAAACATCAAAAATTGGTATAAAAAAGGCCTCTAATTGTTTCGGATTTTATTTTGCTCCAGCCATGGGAACGATTGAGCTAAAAATGGACAAACAACCTTGCCAAGTGCAAGTTCTAGGTCACATTACAATAAACAATACCAAACTAAAACCATCAGTGTTTCTGAACCTTTCATAGAAGAAACGATTAAACCACCAATACTCTTAGTGGTCGTGGTCCTTCACTTCAAATAGCCCATCTGGACCTGTTTATCAAAAGGAGCCATGACAAACGATCTAGAATCTCAGATCAACAGATAAATTCAAAATGAAAGCATAAGTATCTTTAGACTCCTAGTAACAGATAAATTCTAAATGAAAACAGTATTTTTAGACTCCTAGTAGCAACCCCCACAATGTGTAAAATAAAATCGGAAAAAATATGGCACTAGTCTACACAACCTAACAATAACATGTATAAGCATAAATGATCATCATAGAGAATGATGATCATATCAACTGAGAAGTGATAACAAAAAATGAGTGGCTAAGAAATTTTGGCCGGGTGAGGAATCAGGGGCAGGATGTAAGAACTCAAAGCAATAACAAATTCTTTAGTGCAAACATAAAATGGCAACTACTACAACACCCCACCTTGTAATTTTGAAAATTGGATCATGTAATTCTGAATACTGGCAACACATCCCAAAACATACCACAATACATAGTACAATAAAAAAGAGACCACAAATGAGAACATCTGTGCATTGTGCAACTGTTCATAGTTAAAATATAGATGGCCTGGCCCTAGCAAACTATTAGAAATATTAGGTAGTATGTGCCAACTCTTACATAATAATCTACTACAGTTGAAACACTCAAAACAAATCAACTGAACCAGTAAAAATAGAATAAAAGACTTGAACTAAACTAATGAGTATTCCCAGCACTAAAGGAACAGAAAAATACAACCAATCCAAATAATTAAATGGAATGATTTATGGAGAACTTTCTATTTGCTGGAGAAGGCAATATAAATATCAAATGGAAAGAGATATACCCCATGGGAATTCCTTATTGCGGATATGTAAATATGGGTATGCCTGCATATACAAGGGAATTAGAATTTGTTTCACACAAAAACACCACATTAATGAAAAAAGAAATCCTAAAGATGAACTATATTAGAATAAATTATAAAATTAAACAGTAGGTTATTTGAATATAGATTACAGACCAAATTTTGCCATGAAATAGTGATTGATTGTGCATATCATAAATGAAATGCCTTCTAGCTTATGTGGACAGATTTGGCTCTTTCACTCATTGGGAATTAGCAGTGTTTTTCTTGCAAGTCTTTCATTTCTTACCCATTGTCCAAATAATAATTGTTGATAAACTGTGGGTTTATTCAGGTAGGTTTTTCAGAATCTGATGCTTCATAGAGAACATAAACCACTCACTAAAGTCAAGTCCTTCAGTTAAACAGGAATATTTGAAGAGATTAATATTAACGGATTGTTTCAGGTCAATATACCTAACAAAGCTCTGTAATTTTACAGACGTGTGATGTGTTATTTGAATTCAGAGACAACTTGACAAAGGAAGTAGAGTTTTATGTATATTTAGCAGAACTTGGGCATGCCCCAATATTTTGGAGCAGTATCTTTCAATTAAGTTCAAAAGTCCCAACAAGGGCAAGTAGTCAAAAGTTATATGAGTGTGTTCAGTATATGATGTTATTTGTTGTCATAGGCTAGAGAGCAAGACTTGAATATGTAAGATGAAATCTCAAACATTAGAATTTAGAAGCTTAGAATAGCTATGGTGTGATGCTATTCTTGTTATTGTCTCTTATGTTGTTGACATAATATGCGGAGCGGTTGAGAAGCTCAATTTTATTTGATTAAAAGAGCATATCTAGTCCCTTCTATCTATAACCTGTCTTTACTTATAATATGTATTCTAACTACATTGCGAAGTAACAATCATAAATAACTGCAGAGGGTGTAGAATTGAAAGCTCACAGGAGGTTCTTCATGATGTGGGTGGCCCTTTGATAGAATATAAAAGGCCAAAGCAGTGCATGAAGCAATGCCTAGATATGTAATCTTCTCCCACTTGGCCGTCTCATCTGATACAAATGACAGGAGAAATGATTAAAACAAAAACCCAAAAGAGAAATCATGAAAGAATCAAATAACAATATAAGCAAATGAGGTAGAGAATATCTATTAATCTCAGCCTTAAACAGAAGTTATTATATGAACTTCTTAAGTCTTAACAGAAAAATCATCATTTGAAAGAAAATGGATTAAAAATGAAATTGTAAATCTTTTAGGGTGGCGGGACATAAAATGACTTTACTCTGCTTATTTAATCTGAATAAACTGTTGCTATATAACATTGCAAATAGAACCCGCTGAGGTTAAATCCAGAAAATCAAATGCAACTTCACTATCGTATCATCGGATCAAGCCTAATTAAGTTTTATAAATAAAATTGCATTAATTTATCATTTTCTAAATAAATAAAAACGTGCATACAAACTCAATCACGCTAAAACATCAAAGCAATGCACAAATCTATTCCAACAACAATAACATCTTAAATTTTGAGTGCAAATTTTTTAATCTTAAATCAGAGCAAACTAGATAAATCTCATATATCTACAAACACTATCGCAAATTAGTTATCCAAAATGCAATCCGAACGTGACATAATAAATAACAACCGAAGAAAATTCTGATTTGAAAACCTAACACATGATAGATATTTATGAAACAAAACCCTAAAAGAATGAAATTAATTTGGATAAGAGAAAAAATGGGAACTAACATGCATCATCGTGATGACCAGAGGAGGAAGCGAAGTTTCGCTTGGGAACGGTTGAGCCAGGAGCTCCTCCGCGAGCTCGAAGAAGAGCAGATCGCACCATTGATGACGCCATTGTTTAGCGGTTGGTTTCACTCTTCTATTATCTCTTTCTATATGCTTTAACGAAGATTAGGAATGCAAATGCCAACGCGTTAAATAGTTGCATTTGGCACGTGCAAAACGGAAAGAAATTAACTTATCTATGCTAGTCAGTAAAAAATGTGACATGTGTATTATTTTGTTTATTTTTTAAAAATATTTTTATATAAAATGATAAAATATTTTTATAAAAAATGATGAAACATGACACATGTCATAATTTCATTAGGAGGAGTAGATAATTTATCTCATTGTACCAAGAGATACTCAATTCCCTTCTCCAAAATGTGATGTTAGAGTCATACCCTTAGTTAAATATAAGGGAATGGACTATCTCCTTACATAAGGAATAAGTTATCTCCTTCTGCAGTGAAATCATGACATGTGTCATGTTTCATCATTTTCTATAAAAATATTTTTAAAAGTAAACAAAATAGCACACATGTCACATTTTTATTGGTTAGAGGAGATAAATTATCTCCTTATATACTCTAAGTATAATTATACAAAGAGAACAATGTATCTCTTGATGTAAGGAGATAACTCATCTCCTCTCACTAATTATTCAATGACATATATCCCTTTATTTTTATATTTTTTATTTTCTTTGTATTTTTTCATATTTTATTTTTGGGAATAATGTATTTTTTGTGTACGGAGATAATTCTTCTCCTCACACCAATTGCACAATGACACGTGTCCCTTTATTTTTATATTTTTTATTTTCTTTGTATTTTCTCATATTTTATTTTTATGAATAATGATTTTTTTCTCTCACCAATAACAAGAGTTTCATATCATCTCTTTCACTTTCAAGCTCCCCATTCATTCACCACGATAACTCTACTTTCACTTCTCATTCTTACTCATAACACCTCCTTATTTTCTTTTTCTCTCTCTCTCTCAAATCTCTATAATCACTCACAAATGTGCACATTCTCTCTCTTCTTCTTCAGATTATCTATCTCTTCTATTCTATGGGAAGAAGAAGAATTCATACAACAACTCCTTCTCTATGGAGATTCCATCAATCATCCATCTTTATCACTAATCTTCAGCTAATCTAAATTTCTATCCCTAAGGTCTCTTTGATGAAAACAAGTTATTTGAGAAACCCAAGAAGAAGTTGAATGCTCCTAATCTTATCACCGAACTAATGTATTTTTTTGACTCGGTACAGGCGATTTCACTAATATTATAGTATTTTTAGTAAATAATACAAAAAAGAAGATAATACAAGAAGAATTAGTGAACAATAATGAAATAATTCCTTCATATTGATAGAGATAGGAGACAAAATTTACATTGTAAATGCTTTAAGATACTACCAATTAGAAGAACAAATGAAGATGTTCTGAGAGCTAGCTTCATTTATGCAAAGGGAAGATAATGGAAAAAAGACAAGTAATGTGCAAAGGGAAGAGAATGTAAGAAAGGAAACAAATAAGAATCGGGTTTGTCTGTTAAAGGACCCAAAAAGAGGAATTCTCATAATACATTCTTACCTTATCTTTTCAAAATAAGAGAAAGGTATATGTTGGTTACTAGAAACAAAACCAACATAAAAAACACAATTAGATTTACTTAAAAACGACTCTTCATGGTTGATAAAAAAGATGTTTGTCCGAGGGAAAATGGACTAATCAACTAGGTTTTGTTGACCAATTCTCTGAGTTGTATGAAAACATAACCATTTCAAAGCAAACTACTTTATTCATAATAGCCTTAAATACGTGTTTTCTATTCTCAACTTTGGCTCATATATATAGTTTGATCCTCAATTTTATGGCAACTCAGAAGGTTCTCAATTTTGTGGATAATTTAGTAAGTCCTAAGTTTTTTAGTTATGTACTGTGAGTTTTTGTCACATTACGTACAAGATGGATAACGTAACTATATTAGCTATTAGCCACTTAAAATAATTCGTTAATTTTTGGACATAAACAGAAGAAACAAAGAACATAGAAAAGTAAAATATGTTCTATATTTATTTCCTTTATCATTCATTGCAATATTGCATTTCCTTCATTGTCCAAGTGAAGAACAAATAAAGAGAGAGAAAGAGTTGTTGGGTAAATTCTTCTTCTTCCCATAGAATAAAAGATAGAGATAAAGAGAAGACGAAGAGAGAGAATATTCATATTTATGAGTGAATATGCATATTTGTGAGAGAGAAGAAGGAGGTGTTGTGAGTGAATGAGAAGTGGAAGCAGATTTTTCTCTAAAGAGATTGTCAGTAAATGAATGAGGAGAGTGAAAGTGAAGAAGATAATATAAAACTCTTTGGTAGAGAGAAGAAAATCATTATTCATAAAAATAAAATATGAGAAAATAGAGAGAAAATAAAAATATAAAAAATGAAGGGACATTTGTCATTGGGCAATTAGTCTAAAGAGGGGAGTTATCTCCTTACACCATGATATACATTATTTCCTTATATAAATCATTTATCCATTTTTTAATGTATAAAAACCATGCATAATTATATATATTATACTAATAATTTCGTAAAAGATATAAGTATAATTTCTTATATAAAAATGGTGATAATTGTAATTAAGTCAAACTAAATATAGTATATTATGAAGACAAATCGAAATAGTATAAAAGTCAATGATTGCATCAATAATTTTAAGAATGTGTGTTTAAATCACCCTTATACTATATTGCAACTAACCAAAATAATGAATAGACGTTCTTATACTATTTAGAGAAAATATAACATATTTTGTTTAAAAAATTAAATTTATCTCTCATATATGTGTAGTCAATGTAACATATGTATATAAAATTATAGATTGTTTGTGTAAGTTTAAAAAAGTAAGAGATACGTTATATAATTTCACTAAAACTCAGATGTGAGAGTGTAAGGAATTGTAGTATAACAATAAGATATTAGTTTAGTAGTATAATGTTTGTTATATCCCAAAAAGACCAATGTTTTGATTCATGAGAGTAACACTTGTGGCAAAGAATAGTCACACACTCCGAAATTTGTTTTTTTCCTCTACACTTTCGTGAATTTATTAAAATAAATAATGAGAATTTGCTTAAAGAAGTGAAAATGAAATATTATCTTAAAAATGACATTTTTATACTCCAAAGAAATGTTGAACTTAGGAGACATTTCTTGTAAAGGAAAAGTAAAAATAAGAGTGGAAAGGAAAAGTAAAATAATCAATAGTTCTATGTGTAATTCAAAAATTGACATTCACACCATGTGGTGTAGAAAAGAAAAGTAAAAGAAAAAAAATTAAGCAAAGAAAATGGTAAAATATGTGGTGATTTTTAAGTTTTAGTATGATAGAAAATGCAAAGAAAGTGAAGAGAAAATAATATAATTATTATTATTAATTATTTTTTGTACTACCAATAATATGACTACGCTATGATTAAAGAATTGTTATATTTCGTAGTGTATGTTTGTTCTTCCCAATAAATATCTATCACATATATACACTCTTACCTTTTAGTTTTGTGTGGATCTGATATAATTTATATCACTAAAATAACGCATTATTTATTAATAATGACGTTCACATGTAGGTGTTAATTTTCTTTGGAATTTTAAGAAATTATTGACATTTATAAGTATGACTAACACGAAATATGAATTTTTTAAATATACATGGAGTTAGTGATGAGAACATTTGTCACTAATTTTCTCAAACAAAGATTTTAATGTCTCAAATCATGTCTTAAACTAATGAAAACATATTATGTCAATTAAAAAAATTAAATATTCCTTATTTTTTATATTTTTCCTTCGTTGTTATTGGTTTTGGACATGGTTTATAATATACTTTGAGATAGTCGATGTCAATCTAATTTTTTATTTGTTTTCCTCCCAATATTAGAGAGAAACAATAATGACATAGGTCCCACAATTTTTTTTCTTTCATTCTTTCCTTTCAATGCAACCAAAGAATGTAAAAAAAATTTCCTTCCTTTTTTCATTCCTCCCATTTTCTTTCTTTCCTTTTTCCCCTCAACCAAAAATACGCTTAGATTGTGTTTTGCAATGCAGAAAAGTTTGCATGTTTCATAGTATATATAAAGGATATGCCCCCTATTTAGAACTTGATTTGTGTAAGGAATGAATGTTGGAAATTCCTTATGATTGGTGAAATACCAATCCTATGATCTTGAATTTAATGATTCTTACGCACATATTTGAATCAAATGGTGCAATGTCATACCTGAATCCACGTTCCTGAATGTGCTCCTTTGATCCACGTTTCTGAAAGAGGTTTTGTGGTATGATGGTCTTCCTCAACCAAATCCCTGATTCCTCTTGGTACTTGCGTTTTCACTCTGATGGGGAGAGGAGAAAACTGAATATGATTTGGTGTATTGGGGACCATAACCTTCCTGATGTGTTAACTTATAGGGTTCCCATTATCCCCTATGGGTTAACCTGATGAGTATCCACCCATTAAGCCCATATCCGTTCTAACCTTTTAGAAATCTAAGGGGTGTCACTAATTAGATCACTTATAATGTAACCCCGAAAATAAATAGCTAATATCATTGTATCAAATATATGATGCTCACCTTAATTGGAAATTTATAATTTCTAACAATCTCCCACTTGAGCTTCATATCTTCATGATACAATTATATCACAGGTTCTTTAGGCGCGCATCCGTATGCT
>NC_032025.1:14379760-14380347 GCF_001865875.1 Lupinus angustifolius | reverse complement strand
AAGCCAGTGACAAAATTCCGCAACCATATGTCATGGTCTGATGTTTCAAAACAAGCCATGAACTCTGCAGCCATGGTTGAAGGAGCTATAAGCGTTTGTTTCGTAGACTTCCAAGAGATAGCACCTCCAATCAATACAAACACATATCCAGTGGTGGAATATCTACTGTCTAGACATCCAGCAAAATCGGAGTCAGAGTACCCAATGATCTCTAAATTCTCAGACCTCCGATAAGTGAGCATGTACTCCTTTGTTCTCTTCAAGTAACGCATAACACATTTGACTGCCTTCCAATGATGCATTCCAGGATTACTCAAATATCTGCCCAAAACTCCCACATTTGACTGCCTTCCAATGATGCATTCCAGGATTACTCAAATATCTGCCCAAAACTCCCACATTTGACTGCCTTCCAATGATGCATTCCAGGATTACTCAAATATCTGCCCAAAACTCCCACATTTGACTGCCTTCCAATGATGCATTCCAGGATTACTCAAATATCTGCCCAAAACTCCCACATTTGACTGCCTTCCAATGATGCATTCCAGGATTACTCAAATATCTGCCCAAAACTCCCACATTTG
>NC_032025.1:14379256-14379660 GCF_001865875.1 Lupinus angustifolius | reverse complement strand
TCTGTCAATATTACCCTTTGAATCCCTCTTGGTTTTAAATATCCATTTGCAACCAATAGGTTTCGTACCTTCAGGTAATTCGACAATATCCCAAACGTCATTATCATGCATAGACTTCATCTCATCCTTCATGGCATCAATCCACTTTTGAGAATTAGAACTTTTCATGGCTTGACAAAGATTCAATGGATCATCTTCTGTTAACCCAATGTCATCCTCATGTTCTCAAAGAAATACAATATAATCATCAGTAATTGCACTTCTCCTCTCTCTAGTAGATCTCCTTAATGGCACTTCTACTTCTTGAGGTTGTTGAATTTGATCTATAGGTACTTGAGGGAGAACCTCATTGTTGTCTTGTTCTAAAATATTGTCAGGAACAATATTCTGAACATTATCTTCTA
>NC_032025.1:14300259-14379156 GCF_001865875.1 Lupinus angustifolius | reverse complement strand
CAAACAAGTCATGTAATATTTTTAAAACAAGACATGTTCACATAATAGACCCATCACAAGATACCTAACACAACATCAATATCTAGTCTTTGGACAGAGAAATCAATTTGTAAGTGGTACTCTCAGTGTAATGATCAAATATTAACAATCAGTTCTGTCAAACAACAGCCTTTCTTTGGACCGACTATTATTCACATGAAAATAAACTTTATAATTGTTACATATTTATCATCACATGTATGTTATTATTTTGCCAAATTGTGTCTTCCTTTGGGTCGAACACAATTCGCATAAATAATCTCATACTCATCTGTGTAATTCAATTAACTTCTACAATAGATGTTACTTTGACAACATATTGCATCAATTAATCCAAAATAATTACCAGACCAAAAATTAAAACAATATGGGTCCATTACAAAAAATATAATTTTGGAATTAAAACCTTCAGATTTGATATCTTTTATGATTACCAAATCTAATCCCACAATTTCTTTTCACATAATTCCAAATCAAAAAATATATAATTTATACACTCCATATATTTTATGTTTACTGGTTGTCACACACACAAAAAACGAGACAGACATCTTCACAAGAATTACTTTTGCCACAATTAGTACTCATATATAGGCATTGAAAACCAAGAGGAATTAGTCATCAAACATGTTCACCGAAAAATACGTGTGCACGATCCAGTTTCACAAACTGATCTCGGGCTTTTGCATCAATGAGCCAATTTTGAAGATTTTCCCTTGGAGCATATGGCTTGGTTTCAGGAGGAGCCCACTGATCCAGAACTTTCATGAAGATATATCATGCAATATATCACATCCAAAGTGCTCAATATAGTAGCCTTTACATTAATGTGAATGATTGCCTACTTTCTATTCGGTAGATGTTATATATATGCTTATTGGATTTTGCGTATCTTGTACTACATTGCTGGATTCTTTTAATAATAGCATAAAAAAATGACAATGGAATCCGAAGCATTTGTCTAACTTAGAAGGCAATGTTTTTATCGGAGCCAAACTGGAGATTTTCTCTTTTTACACATTAAAAGTTTAAAGGAATAGAAAGCAATTAAACATACAATAAATTCCTGACATGATATCCTTTATTTCCAAAAATACAATGTAGATCCACATCAACACAAATTGATATATATATATATATGAAACACAGTAACAACAACAACGACAAACAAATAGATTCATATATATAAATCATGAAAGTTATGTAACATCAGATTTTATAAATCTCCAAATTAAACCCTAAATTCTCAATCTTTATAACATAACAGCGGAAGCGTAATTCAATAAACCCCAAATTAAAATTAGGGTTCTTACAAGATTGGGGAAAAACACCCTTAATGGAGAATCATAAAATTAAGAACCTACGCTCTGATACCAATTATTGGAAATTCCTTATGATTGGTGAAATACCAATCCTAGGATCTTGAATTTAATGATTCTCACGCACATATTTGAATCAAATGGTGCAGTGTCATACTTGAATCCATGTTCCTGAATGTGCTCCTTTGATCCACGTTTCTGAAAGAGGTTTTGTGGTATGATAGTCTTCCTCAACCAAATCCCTGATTCCTCTTGGGACTTGCGTTTTCACTCTGATGGGGAGAGGAGAAAACTGAATATGATTTGGTGTATTGGGACCATAACCTTCCTGATGTGTTAACTTATAGGGTTCCCATTATCCCCTATGGGTTAACCTGATGGGTATCCACCCATTAAGCCCATATCCGTTATAACCTTTTAGAAATCTAAGAGGTGTCACTGATTAGATCACTTATAATGTAATCCCGAAAATAAATAGCTAATATCATTGTATCAAATATATGATGCTCACCTTAATTAGAAATTTATAATTTCTAACGATGAATTCTTATGTGCCCTTTCTTATAAAGTGATTATATGAAGAAGACAAAGGAGTTAGACACAGAATTTTCATTAATTCACCCATTCAAATAGGAAATGATAGGTGTCATTCTAACTATATGCATCTTACTATCTTACAATGACAAAAACATCTCATACTGTAATGTCAAATAGTTATGGATAAGAATTTGTGTGCATGTTGTAGCATGGGCTAGGAAGTGGAAATGGGTGGGAGAATAACTATGGGAACTGAAAAAATAAGTTTTAGTAGCAGTAAGAAGCTAACAGTGTAATATTTTAAAGTGATTCACAGCATTACCATACATAAAAAAACATTTGCAAAAGATTCTTTTACAAGGCTGAGTTCCAGAACCATTTCAACGCAAATACTTGGACACAATTAAGAAATGATATTTGAAGAATTCATTTCCAAATCTTTACCCATTTTAAGCTGCACAAAATATTATGCCAAACTGATTCCTGATAAACATTCATAATAGAAGTTACATAACATAGATCACCCAACTTAAGTAAAAAGCCACAATCTTATCATTGAAATTATTTAGTACTGGAACAAGGCAAGACCCACAGAATGGGAAATCAATGAAATCATACAAAGACAGCACAGAAAGAGAAATAACATGGAACAAACAAGGTAACAGACTGAAGGTCCAAATTTCTTGTTTTCAATATTCGTCTCCCTCATCGCCTTCTTCGCCCTCGGTGGCCTCTGCACCAACTTCCTCATAATCCTTCTCCAGGGCAGCAAGATCTTCGCGAGCCTCAGAGAACTCACCCTCTTCCATGCCTTCACCAACATACCAGTGCACAAATGCCCTCTTAGCATACATAAGGTCAAATTTGTGGTCAATGCGTGAGAAAACCTCAGCAACACTGGTGGAGTTAGAGATCATGCACACAGCCCTCTGCACCTTGGCAAGGTCACCTCCAGGAACTACAGTTGGAGGCTGATAATTGATTCCACACTTGAATCCAGTAGGGCACCAATCCACAAATTGGATAGTGCGCTTGGTCTTAATTGTTCCCACAGCAGCATTTACATCTTTAGGCACCACATCACCTCTGTACATCAGACAGCAAGCCATATATTTTCCATGGCGAGGATCACACTTGGCCATCATAGATGATGGCTCGAATGCGCTGTTCGTGATTTCAGAAACTGATAGCTGCTCATGGTATGCCTTTACAGCTGAAATCACTGGAGCATAAGATGAAAGCATAAAATGAATCCTGGGGTATGGCACCAGGTTAGTCTGGAACTCAGTAACATCAACATTCAAGGCACCATCAAACCTAAGGGATGCAGTGAGTGACGATATAACCTGAGCGTACCGAGAGAAAGTTAAACAGGCATGATCTCCTGTAATGAAATGATAAGATAATAAACATGTTTTTTTCAAATATGTTATTCACAATAACATACCTGAGAAACTAGGCGATTAAGGTTAGTGTAGGTTGGTCGCTCAATGTCAAGGGAGCGCCTGCAAATATCATATATGGCTTCATTGTCAAGCAAAACAGCAACATCAGTGTGCTCCAGAAGGGAATGAGTGGAGAGGACACTGTTGTAAGGCTCAACAACAGAGGTTGAAACTTGTGGTGAAGGATAGACAGTGAAACCAAGCTTAGACTTCTTGCCATAGTCCACCGAAAGCCGTTCAAGCAAAAGTGAACCAAGACCTGAGCCAGTGCCTCCACCAACAGCATTGAAAACCAGAAAGCCTTGGAGGCCAGTGCAGTTATCTGCAAGCTTTCTGATGCGGTCTAAGCAAAGATCAACTATCTCTTTCCCAACTGAATTGAAAGGCCATTATTAGAATCTGATACTCAAAGGAGTAACACTTAATGTGCATTTAGATTAGCTAATTTAGCATTCAAAACAGCTTATAATAAAATTGTTACTGTTTTTACAAAATCATTCAAAACCAAATCAAACAGGAACTTAAAAGGGGTAAAACAAATGCATTACTAGTATAGTGGCCGCGAGCGAAATTGTTTGCTGCATCTTCTTTTCCGCTAATGAGCTGCTCAGGATGGAATAGTTGGCGGTATGTCCCAGTCCTCACTTCATCAATGACAGTGGGCTCAAGATCTACAAAAATTGCACGAGGTACATGCTTTCCAGATCCGGTTTCGCTGAAGAATGTGTTGAAAGCATCATCGCCTCCACCCACAGTCTTGTCACTGGGCATCTGGCCATCAGGCTGAAAGAACACAAGGGAAAAAACAGAGTAGGTCCAAATGAAGTCTAACAAAAACAGGAAACCAAATAGGCATTTGAAGAGCATTTAACTGGATTAAAGGAACCAGTGATACTACATTACACACATTTACAATAGGATACAGACTTGGAGATACCAGAAGTTTTAAAATTTATAAGGCACAATAGGACCAAATCTATAAAAAAAATAGAGTTAAGAGTATCCAAAAGTGTTAGTGAATTATTCCATATGGATCCCACACAATTTGAAGCGTCTGTGCTTCATAGTACAAAACACAATTAGATTTGAACATGACATAGAGTGTTCATTTAAGATTATTTCTCCATAAAATCACTTTGTTTATAGTCACATATTTATTAACCTTTGTTTGGATAAGATGTTTTCAACACTCGGATATCAAAATAAAAGAATTTACTCTGAGTAGCTTTTGATTAACATGAATAGATTTTAAAATAAAAAATTACTATTTTGATTTAAATCAAACACAAATAAATTATATTTTACACTTAGTCAAATTTACAACATAGTCCAAAAATCACATATTTTGTAATCTTAAACAAACTAATCCATAATCACAAAATTATTCCTGTTAATTGAATGAAAAAAACTACTCTTTTCTCAAAACAAAGTTACACTGGATTGACAGCTTCTAATGATCATACTTATTTACAACAATTATCAAATCACTTGATCAAGACATAAATAACTGCAAAATTAACCATAAAACATAAGACACAAGTAGATCTGTAAAACAAAGAACAATAAAACATCATAGTTTAGTTGTCATAAACAAATTTTACAACATAAATGGTAACCATTCATTTAATAACACACACAAAAAAAAAAAAACAAATGCAGATTAAAATTTGTGAAGAAAAGGAAAAAAGATTGAGACCTGAATACCATGCTCGAGACAGTAAAGTTCCCAACAAGCATTTCCGACTTGAATACCGGCTTGACCAATGTGAATTGAAATGCATTCTCTCATTTTTGTTGTTGATATTGGAGATTGATGAAGAATAAGATATAATGAAGAGATGAAAGGAAGAGAATGAAAATGAAGAAGGACGTTTATTAAGACGCCTTTCCGGTTATTCTGTTATGATAAGAAAAGAACGTTGGATCCGCTTCGATTTCTATTTATAGGAGTCAGAGTTTAACTTCAGTTTCCGTTATTAGATGATTATTATGCCACTGCTGAACCTATACTTTACCCTTTAAATTTCAGGGTAAATACATTTTGTTGTTGATCTATCTAAATTTTTAGGTTTTAAGTTCATTCTATGATATCAATTTAGTGCTTATTTCTTTAAAATGGTAATGTTTGATTTTTTCACAATATACTAAATTCTTGTTGGTGTTCATTTTAAGTTTTTGAAAACTAAGTTTTAAACCGGAAATTAAATATTTTGGTAACTTTTTAATTATTCTCTCCTTTCTCCATTATCTATCTCTTCTTCATCTATAAAGTATGATTTTTAAAAATAAGGTAGGTGGTGAAAATAGGAAGATTTTATATATTTTTATTATCGGGAGAGTTCCACAATATAAATATGGATTGGATCATTTCTGAAATTTTATTTAAAAGTAATTTAAAATTGATTTAACTCATATGTCATCATTTTTGTAATATACTGACTCTCATACATCGGAGAGGATCTGAATTCAAATGAATTAGCATCATTTATATTAATGCAGAGATAAATGTATGTTTTTTCTCTTTATTTTTAATAATAAAAGTATAATTTCATTGTAATCAAATGTATAAATATTCATTAGAAGTTGTGTTTCCCTTAGATTTTTAAGCATTTGCCTCTCCATTGATCCTAACTCAATTCAAATAAGTTATGTTTCATAATGTGTATTATTTCATGTGTCATAAAATATGATTGGTTAAAAAATGTATTCAACTTAAACATTTAATTATTAAATATTTTTCTAACCAATCATAGCTTATAACATATGAAATGACATATGTGCAATACATGTGCTCCCATTCAATTAAGAAATGATGAAAAATATTGTGTTGCTAGAATTTAAATAAAGTTAGCATTTAACGGAATTTTAAGTCAAAGGGCCTCAACAATGCAGCACTTTTCAGTTGCTCTTTACTCTTTACTTGTTGTTGAATATAACAATGATTCCACAAGCCCAACTCTCAAGCCCAAAGAGAAATCAAGCTAAAGTTTATGTTTTTCCAGACTTTCCTTTTTGGTCTACTTTCAAAATTCTGTTAACCGTTTTTTTGGTTAAAGTTTCTTTTTTCAGCTCCTAGTGTTATATAATATAGATTTATGCCTTTGTATTAATCATCAAGATCAATAAAGAAAAGTACATTTTCATAGTCTTTCATTCAAGTCTTTGTTCTTGATCTCTTCGTTTGGCAAGATAGTTTTCTTGTACATTCAATCAATTGCGGTTTACTTCTGCTTTCTTTTAGTCATGGATTTGCAATCTTCACATGGTATTAGAGCATCCTAGAGAGGGTGTCTCTGCTGCGCCATTGTTGTTAGTTTACTTTTCTTTCATTTCCTTTACTTGTGCTTTCTATTTTATTTTCTCTTTAATCTTATGTTGCTCATTGCATCTTTTACTGAGATGACCAATCAACTCATGAACCATGTTCTTGATCCTACAAGCCCTTATTACCTGTCTCCCAATAAAAACTTCGGCGATGTACTCGTTTCGACCATGTTAAGGGGTGAAAATTATCACCCATGGTCAAGAGCTATGACCATGGCTTTAGAATCCAAAAATAAAATTGTATTCGTAGATGGATCTCTGCCAAAGCCTCATCCTCATGATTAAATATATGCAATTTGGAATAGATGCAATAACCTTGTAGTGTCATGGATCACTCAATCCATTTAACCATCCATAGTGCAGAGTGTACTATGGATGGACAGTGCAAAGGAAATATGAAATGATCTAAAGGAAAAGTATCACCAAGGAGACATATTCAGAATCTCTGAATTCATAGGGAGTTATATTTACAATTATAAGATATGTACCATTCTATGTACCTCTTGTTTTTTATTGTTTAAAAAACTAAAACATGAATTAAATATATATTAATTTTATATTTTCTGATCAATAAAAATGAATGATACATTAAGTAGTATACATATGAGATTGGAGATGTAATCTGGAAGAGAAGGGGTTGCTGGCTAGCCACTGTTTTCATCCTGTATCAATTGCTTTTATTGCAGGTACCTACAGTTATGAAGTTTGGTTTACAACATAAATTCGAATGTTAATGTTACTCCAATTGTATAGGGAGAAAATATCTAAACTAATCCACCTCGTTGTTTTTTTCTTCTTTTAAGCAAAGAGCTAAGGGCAATTCAACACTACACTACAATACTATAAAAGAAACATCAACATTGACTTGAGGTAGCGCGGTTTCAAACCGCAAATGAAGATATTTAATAGACGTAACTGACACATCCATAAGAAATGTATTAAACCATTCAAGTAATTAAACGGTGAGTATTGTTACAAGAATTGATTCTGAGAATTTGCAATAATTTAAGCAAGTATTTAGGTGATGGGCTCATTGTCATTAAACTTCTTTCTGTATTAGCAAAATCAACAAATACTTTGTGGGTTAAAACAATATTATAAATTTTATTAGGAAACCAATTTGGTTTGTTGAATGCTTAATTTTCTTGAGTTGTTTTCTCAATTATTTTTATATGAAAAACTCATATAATTCCTTAGGCCAAGTTAATAAATTATATTGGGTCTATTTAAGTGTGAAGTCTCGTAGTGGATATACGAGGATGAACGAAAAAGTTTATAAGTAAAAAATATTATGAAACTAATGTCTTGAGGTTTTGGTTCAAGACATAATATTTCACTTATGACTCTCTATTATTCTCATACACTGGTAATAATGGAACTCCCTAATGGCTGGAGTTCGTTCCAACAAACTCAATAAAATTTCCAATACAACCACAATAATGAAGTTGTCTATTTTTAGATTAAGTCAATCAAGGATTATAAATGCAACATGTAAATTCATACATCACTGTTCCTAGCAGACACATATAACCAATAAACGCTTGGCTAACTAGATTGTTTAGGGCTGCTGTGTTTGGTTCTCATATAACCAACAAACGCTTTCTTTGTTTTTGGCCATTCACTTGTATACATTAACAACAATGATTTCTTGATATGGACAGTAGCAACAAAGGCTTTCTTGTTTATTCCAATTTTTTTTATTTATTTTAGTATAATGAGTAGCCCAAAGCTTACCATCTCTTTTACCTAAGATGAACATGATGTGAACCTCTTGGATAAAAGGCTCATTGTTGTGATCATTCTTGAATGGTGTATCACATTTGGCCGAGATGGCTTGAACCGTGGCCTAGGCTAGCTTTATTTTGGCCGAGACAAATTGCAGACAAAAGTTGGCTGGACAAATTGCTCTTGGACCGAGCCAATTTGTGGGTTGGTGTTGTTTGACCGAGTCAAGATTCAGTCCTGGCCTAGGCTGGCTGTTATGAACGTGCCTAGGTATTTCTGGCCCTATCTGGTTGAGTCTGGCCTGGTTTGCTGATTCTGACCGAGTCTGACTGATCTTGGCCTGTTCTGCTGACTCTGGTCGAGTCTGTGTGATCCTGGCCAAGTCTGGCTTGGTCTAACCGAGTCTGGATGGGTCAGAAATGGTTTTGGCCGAGCCAAATGTTGTTTAGGCCAATTTTATTTGGGCAACAGAAATGTATTTGATATGATAAAAGAAATGGAGGAGATTGAAAGGTGATGGCGCCACAAACAATTCAATTGTTTGATAAGCCAAGTGATAATCGCCACAAGGAATGATCCTTGATAAAATTGATAATTCTCGGTTCCACCAAGAATGATTTTAGGAGGCTATGCTTAACTAAAGAGGAAAACAATTCCAATTCAACTTTCAAATTTTTTATTCCGTAGTTCCACACATATATATGTAGTGGTTTGGCTTGCTTTGCCTCCACGGAATTACAATGGAAATAAAGCCTAATAACTTGCCTATTTAAGACTCCTAAAACACTACTTTATGGCAATCCAACATAGGATGTTTATTGACTAAGAACCTACACACTAACAAGACCTTATACATGTGTTTCACAGTCATGGTTATGAACTATATTCATCACATGTTTAATTTGCCTACATTATTACATTTAAAGACAAATAATAAATAACATATGATGTCAATTGTTGTTCCACCATGCTCTCCATGGTTTTGAGTGAATTGATGGTGTTTTGATGAGTCTTGGATTCCTTTGATGCTTCACGGCTAGGTTGACTTCTCTTTTGATCACATGCTAAATTCATGAATTAATTCTTCATCAAGTCTTCCACGCCTAATATGAATGTGAGTTTAGCATGGAATTCCATTTGCAAGAATCTTCACGGTTCCATGAGCATAGTGGGTGCCCAACGGCTAAGACATGACATTATTCTCCCATAAAGAGCTTTTACAACTAACATTAATGTTGGTTAGCTTTGGATGCCATTCATGGAAGAAATCCACACGAGCCAGCTTCTAGATATGGACTAATGAGTCTTCATGATGAATTAATACCCATAATGCATGGTTGGTCCAAGTGTGAAGCTTTTAAGTGCATGATTAAAGTGTGACATAACTCATCATAAAGCTCCCAACGACCAGTATGAGTGATGACTAACATTGGATACCAAGCTTGAGTAATTTCCCACGGTTATAATGTGTAGAACAAGTGCCAACGGCTAGAACATGGCTTAACTCACCATAAGTTCTTTTCCACGACCTAGTCATGTAGGGAAAATGAACCCCACGGCTAGCTCTTCATCACACATAAACAACCACATTTCCTCCATCATTTAATTATGATGGTTACACTTTAATGACATTTTTACTCGTGAATTACAAGGCAATTTATTGAAATTAAAATAATTAAAATATGTTGAAGATAATCAAATTCCCCGCGGAAATGGTGTGAAAAATTGCTCATGGGTCCCACGTGACTCATTGGACCAAAATTTGGCCAACTTATGGCTGGGCCAAAGTTGCCATGCCTAGCTGGCCATATTGTGCGCCCAGCGCCTGGCTCAGTGCTTGGCCACACCCAACTGGCCTGTGTGCCCCACCCACGTCCAACCTGGTGCGTCATGTCTCGGTCAAGCCTGGTCATGTGCCCAACGTCTAGTTCCATGCGCCCATAGCCTTGATCAGGTCTGCTCCCTGTGCCTCAGCCAGACTTGGCTTAGTGCCTCGGTCTGGATTTGTCCCACGCCGAGCGCTCTGGTGCATATGGTCAACGCCCTGGTGCTCCTGTCCAACATCATGGTGCATCTGTCTAGGCCATATGGCCCTGCTCCTGGTCAACTTAAGCCATTTTAAGGACTTAACCCATGAAAGTTGGGTCACCGCATCTTGGCTCACATCAGAACATGACACAATATTTCATATTTTTTCATATACTAGCATGTGTATATTCATCCGAGTTTAAGGGCTAAGGCTAGCTGCAAGAATGGGGATCAAATGTCCTACATTTTGTGTTTCATCGTGTTTCAGTCCAATGAAAAGTTGTCACATACTTGAAAAAAATATATTTTTTATGCTATTTAGTGCAATATTATTGGTTTGGGACATGATGACAGGAGATTTTGGGGATATAGGATACTGATTCAACTTGCAAACTACAAATATCTGCCATTAATTTTCAACCAATAATTGGATAGTAGTTGTGAATATAGAAGTCATCTAATAGTGGCATGACTTATGTGTTAAAAAAAGTGGTGTATGAAAGGGCTACTCGAATTACACTTAGAAGTCGTGAAAGGACTACATGACTTCTAAACAGTGAAAAAATACACCCAAAAGTCGTAAAATCGTGAAAGGGTTACATGACTTTTACACATTGAAAAAAATTACACCCAAAAGTTATAAAAAGGGCTACATGACTTATGGATAAAACACCATCAAGAACAGAAGTCGTTAAAGGAGTCAACGACTTCTAATAAAAGTCATACAATGACATAACGACTTCTAATATATGTCAAAATGATAATCGATTACACATTTTAATCCAACGGCTAATAATCAATTTGCATGGATGCGAACTAACTAATTTGTAAATTAACCCTTACTGATTTTAAGAATACATTTGTGTGGACATGAATAGTATGGGCAAGATAGTCCGTTTTGCTGACCGGAATAGTTGAAATTGAGGAACATAATATTATGTAGACTTGGGCAGCTACTCGAAATAAAGAAGATACGAAATGCCAATCCATGGTCTTTTCGGAGTTTTTACTAATAGACAAAATGTTGTCTTTCAATCTATGAACCTCAAAGGAAACATAGGACAGAAGAAAAACAGTAAAAGTAAAAGATAATTTCAAACTTAAAATAAAGGGAGAGTAGAGGTCGGTGATATGATACTATATGGACAACAAAATATGTCCAAGTAAATAGAAAACCTTTGTACAAAATTTGAAATGAACCACTACTTCTCCATCTTTTAATAGATTTTTGAGTAAAGTTGTTTGTCATCGTCTTGGTATCAAATCACCTTTTGTTCTTTCAACCTTTTACCTTTGATTTTCATTGTGTGATTGTTTGTACATACATATATATTTTTAAGCATATAAAGTAATCGATTATCCTTGTTCTAACAATTGAAGATGTGAGTTAAAATAGTATTTAGTAAGTACTACAGTATTGCCATATCCTTTCATACCTTCTCTAATTTTAGGTTAGGAATCATAAATATGTAATATTTGCCATATCCACTCTTAACATGAGAAATTTAGGGGTAAAGATTTGGTCTAAAGAGAAAGGGGAGGGGAAGATGAGAGGAGTGAATAAAATAGGGTAGGAACAATTTTGATTACACACTTTTTATATCTCAAGTTGTATCAAGTTAAAAATAGAATAAAACTTATAACAAAATAATGAATTTAATATCTATGTATTATTTAGTGTAATTTTTTTTACATTGATAATACATTATTTATTATTGATTTTTATTTTAGAGTCAATAATAATTAATATATAAATAAAAGATAATTAATATTTCATATATAAATTATAAATGATACTTACACAATATATATATATATATATATATATATATATATTAAATCCAAATAATATTGTTTACAAATGGAATTTTTTCTGCACACCATTAATGTTCAAAGCTTGTTAGATGTAAATAATTAATTCATTAATTAAAGAACCTATCATTGGAACACACCCTTGCCCTTTTCCTCAGCTAGTGCCCAATTGTTCCACTCAATTGCATACCATCACATCCCATCATGTGGTCGTAGCAAGCAAAATCAATGTGTCTGCATGCAATGTCGTTTTGGTTTCACAATCAATCAAAGCCATATATAATAATCGAGCACCTTTTTCTTCTTTTTGTTTATTTATTTCTAAAATAGATTATCATTTCTTTCTGCAACCACACCAACCAAACAGTGCAGTGGAATTTTGTCATTTTTTTACCTTTAGGAGATGGGGATTAACATGCTCTCTCATAAAACTATGTCACTACTTATATTGGTGCACCAACCTCACATAACACCAATGTAAATTCTCTTCTAACTTTTAACCCTATTGGACCGATAATACCATTAACATATGTAGGAATTAAATGATTGTGATATATGATTATAAAATACTACATATAAGAGTAGAACATAGATGTATATGTTAGAATATAAATAAGTAGAATAAGTTTACTCATAAGACTTAGATATCTTTTTAATCCTTGTAGATGTCATGTAAAAATACAATATTATTTTACGTCCATCTAAACTTTATTTATTAATTTTAGTCCAAAAATCAACGACTATTGACTAAAATCAACCACAGTTATGGCTAGTTGACGCTAAGATAAGAAACTATGTATTCATAGTAAAGTTGCTATCATTTTTTTAATCTACATAGTAGGAAAAAGGTTGCTATATTTTCAATGGAAAACAAGACAATGTCAATGAGTTCCTTTCTTGTGTTTTAGCGTGAACTGCAAAAAAAGAATATATAAAATGAGTTCACTCATAACATGGTCCATGAAATTTAGTCATTGCTTCAATGGCTTGTTTAATGTTATCAACCATGGACACATTTTTTATTTTATATTATACCCAACAAGTTTGTGTCATTGTGTCCCTCTCACTCTCCCTGTCATGGGGTACCCCAAAATAAACAGGACTAGACCCCCTTGTGTAGGGTCAGAACAGCAAGAAGCCATGCCATAAATACAGTGCAACATGATGAAGACAATGACTTCATGATAAAGAAATATACTCCCACCAATCCTACTGTACAATTACAAAACCATTAAAAAGAAAAGTAGAAATAAGTAACCAAACATTAACACCTTAAAAGCTAGAGAAAACCCCACCCCAATGAGTAAAACTGAAGAAAGCAAGTAGAAAAACTATCATATCGCAACCGGAGAAAATAAAGATAAAATAACACAATAACACTCCCACATTCAACATAGATAGCACTTTAAATGCTAAGAAGATCAGGTGGTGCTGACTTCGGAGGATGTTCTTGATCATTAGGTTCCTTAGATGATGCTGTGTTCGGAGACTCGGAACCATTTGATGATGTCAAAGAAGATTTGGTGATCGTCAAGTCTCCTTGTTTTGAACCAGGTGGCTTTGGAAGCTCGGTTAGAATTTGAACAACTTCGCGCATAGTTGGTCTCTCTACTGCCTGTTCTTCAACACACAACATGACTACGTAGAACACATGCATCACCTCTTCGATCGGAATTGAGGGAAGCCTAGGATCAAGAACTTTTAGAACTCCTTCCTTGTTTGAGTCAGTCATTTTCCTCACCCATTGCACAATGTCTACACCATCACCAAATTCTCCAACTGGTTTCCTTCCTGTTACAAGCTCTAAAAGAACCACACCAAAGCTGTACACATCGCTTTTCTCATCAACTTTTGATAGGGGCAATCTGTTAGGATGCCACCTGTTATTAAAAATGTGTACTCTAGAGGGAAAAGGAAAGTTTGGTTTGATGATAACAAACTTTCCTCTCCACCTTTAGGCAGTTAGTTAGTTAAGGGAAGTTATGGTTCTATAAGTAGAAAGGTAAGTTAGTGAAGAGAAGTAGTTAGAAAGTATCCTCTGATTTGAAATCAGAAGTAGGGATTGGATCGTGGGATCCAAGACACTCAATTCTCTCTTGTAATTCTACTCTTTCTTCAATAATAAAACTAGAACCCTAACAGAATCTCTTGATTCTGGGTTAGGGGCAATTCTTTTCTATCTTCAGCTTATCTTTTCTTTTATCATTGATACCAGTCTTAACACTGGTATTAGAGCACCATTCTTGGTGCTTGAGGGGTGGGAGATCCCACGTTCTTTATGCTGCTGATCCTGTGGCGTATGGTTTCTACGAGAAGCATGGCAAAGGAAGGAGATAGATGGGGCCAGGAAAGGGAGGCAGTTCATACTCGATTGGAGTTGAACGAGGCTCGAATGAAGAGAACAGAGGATTTAATGGGAGCAATAGCAGAGAAATTAGGGATTAGAACAGAATCCAATTCCATCGAAGGAGATAATGAACACGAGGATGAAAGTGGAAGGCCTGAGCTTCATCATAGCCAACGTGAAAAGTGGAGACGTTTGGAAATACCTATCTTTGTTGGAGACGATGCGCATGGGTGGGTCCAACGCTTGGAGAGGTACTTCACTATGAGGGGTATCACGACAGAGGAGAAAATGCAAGCAACGATGGTAGCTCTGGAGGGAAAAGCCCTGAGTTGATTCCAATGGTGGGAGAGATGCAACCCAAAGCCCACATGGGAAGGTTTCAAGCTGGCAGTAGTGAGGAGATTCCAACCCTCTATGGTCTAGAACCCATTTGAGTTACTTTTGGCCTTAAAGCAGGAAGGAGGGGTGAAAGCTTATGTAGAGGTGTTTGAGAAATATACGGGGACATTAAGGGAAATCAACCAAGAGTTTGTAAGAGGAGTATTCATCAATGGATTAAAGGAAGAAATAAGGGTAGAGGTGAGGGTGTATGAATTAGGTACTCTGCCTGAAATCATATAGAAGGCCCTCTTAATAGAACAAAAGAATATGGTGGTTAACAAGAGGCCCCTGTTAAGTAGTTCCAGGACATGGGGGTATTTCAGGGGTGGATCAGTGTCAGGGGTGGATCAGTTAATAAAGTTGTTACCTTGGACCCCACGCAATCTGGGGGTAGCAGGAAGGAAGGATCCTCTGTTGGGAGTGTAGGAGGGGAATTTAGAACCCTCCAAGAAGGGGATAGTTCTCGAATTAAGGGTGAATTTAGAAGGCTATCAGCTGCAGAGATGAAAGATAAAAGGGAAAGGGGGTTGTATTTTAGGTGTGATGAAACCTTCTCTAGGGACCACATCTGTAAACACAAACGATTAAGTATGCTCCTAATGGCAGAAGAAGAAGAAGAGGAGGGGGAAGACAGTGTAGAGGGAGGGGGTGAATCCCTCACCTTCTTGCAACTTTCTCTATATTCAATGAAGGGTCTATCCTCAGTAAGGTCCTGGAAGATTGGGGGGAGATTGGAGGAGGTCCCTGTAGTCATCTTGATTGATTGTGGGGCTTCACACAACTTCATTTCTCAAGAGTTGGTGTAGAGGATGAACTTAGTAGTGGATAAAACCAAAACCTATGTGGTTGAGGTAGGAGATGGCCACCATATTAAGTGCCAAGGTAAGTGCTCACAGCTTAAACTTTGCATACAAAAACTAGAAGTTCAACAAGACTTCTATTTGTTTGGCCTAAAGGGGGTTGACTTGGCACTGGGACTGGAATGGTTGTCTAGTTTGGGGGAAGTCAAGGCTGATTTTGGAAGAATGAGGCTGTCAGTTTCAATAGGGGATTCTGCGGTCACTCTGGTAGGAGACCCTGCTCTGTCCAGAGCAGAATTGTCACTAGGGGCCTTCATGCAAGTTTTGATGGAAGAGGGACAGGGGTTGCTGGTTCAGTATGGGGAAGACCCAACTAGAAATGTTCAGAGGGTGCCTCTAGAGATCTCTGAGGTGGTGCAACAGTTTCAGGAGGTGTTTCAAGATCCAGATGGCCTACCCCCTTCAAGATAGCATGATCATGCTATTCATTTGAAGGAAGGGTCTAATATTCCTAACATCAGACCCTATAGATGTCCTTATTATCAGAAAGCAGAGGTTGAGAGGTTAGTAGCTGAGATGCTTGAAGCATGGGTCATTAGGCCTAGCATCAGTCCTTACTCTAGTCCAATTATATTAGTGAAGAAGAAGGATGGGGGTTGGAGGTTTTGTGTAGACTACAAGGCCCTCAACAGGATCACTGTGGCTAACAAATTCCCTATTCCCTTGATTGAGGAATTGCTAGATGAGTTGGGGAATGCAAGGGTTTTTTCTAAGCTTGATCTAAAATCAGGTTACCACCAGATTCGAATGAAGGAGGAAGATGTGGGCAAAACAGCTTTTAGAACTCATGAGGGCCATTATGAGTTCTTGGTTATGCCATTTGGCTTGACCAATGCTCCATCTACATTTCAAGCTTTGATGAATGAGGTACTTAAACCCTACTTAAGGAAATTTACTTTAGTTTTCTTTGATGATATTCTAGTGTATAGCTCAGATTTTGCTACACATGGCAAGCACCTTCAACTGGTCCTAGGAATCTTGGTCACTCATGCCCTCAGAGCCAACTTCAAGAAGTGCAGTTTTGGGCAACTCAGCATAGAGTACTTGGGGCACATTATTTCTGAAGGAAAAGTAGCTGCTGATGAATCCAAGGTTGTGGCAATCAATTCCTAGCCCAAGCCTACTAATGTCAAGAGCTTGAGAGGTTTTTTGGATTGACATGATATTATAGGAGGTTTGTTAAAGGCTATGGCAAGAAAGCCAAACCTTTGACTAACCTGCTTAGAACGGATGCTTTTCAGTGGGGAACAGAGGCCATTGTGGCCTTTGAAGAACTCAAGAAGGCAATGATGCAATTACCTTCCTTGGCACTCCCTGATTTTTCCAAGGAATTTGTGGTTGAGACCGATGCCTCAAGCAAGGGATTGGGAGCTGTGTTGATGCAAGAAGGGAGGCCATTGGCATTCTGGAGCCAAGGATTATCCATCAAATCTCAGCAGAAATCAGTCAATGAAAGGGAGTTAATGGCTTTGGTCCAAGCTATCCAGAAATGGAAACACTATCTGTTAGGGAGGCATTTTGTGATAAGGACAGACCAGAAAAGTCTGAAATTCCTCTCTGAACAGAGGTTGTTTTCTGAAGAGCAGTTTAAATTTGGCAGTCAAATTGATTGGGTTGGATTTCGAAATTCTGTACAAGCCAGGCAAAGAAAACTCTACAGCAAATGCTCTGTCCAGAAAGGTTTTGTTCTCTGCCATATCAATGATTTCCAATGATGATGTGGGCATATGGATAGAAGAATTACAACAAGACCTTAGGTGGAAGAAGGTAATACAAGATTTGTTGGCCAACCCTATTTCCCATCCAGATTATGAGCTTAGACAGGGCATCTTATACTATAAAGGAAGGTTGGTTTTATCAAAGGCTTCACCTAGAATCCCTATAATTTTAGTAGAATATCATGCCTCCCCTATGGGTGGCCACTCAGGTTATTTTAGAACTTACAAAAGAATTTCCAATTTTCTGTTTTGGATAGGGATGAAAGGGGACATTAAGGCCTTTGTGGAGGCCTGTGAGGTCTGCCAGAGGTGCAAATATTCTACCTTATCCCCTTCTGGGCTGCTTCATCCCTTACCCATTCCTCAGCAAGTTTGGATGGATATTTCCATGGATTTCATAGGAGGATTGCCAAAAGTTAAAGGTAAGGACACCATATATGTAGTAGTGGATAGACTAACTAAGTATGCTCACTTTTTTGCCTTAGGTCATCCCTATTCTGCTAAGGAGGTGGCCACCTTGTTCCTCAAGGAGATAGTCAGATTACATGGTTTTCCCTCTACCATAGTTTCTGATAGAGACCCTTTGTTTCTTAGCAATTTCTGGAAGGAGCTCTTCAAATTGGCAGGTACAAAACTTAAGCTCAGCACCTCCTACCATCCACAAACAGATGGTCAAACAGAGGTCACTAACAGATGCTTGGAAACTTCCTTGAGGTGCTTTATTGGATCTAAGCCTAAACAGTGGATAGACTGGTTGCACTGGGCAGAGTTTTGGTTCAACACCAATTATAATGGATCTTCTAGGATGTCTCCTTTTAAAGCCCTGTATGGCAGGGATCCCCCTGTATTGATTAAGGCTGGAACAGTCCCTTCTAAGGTAGAGGAGGTGAATCAACTCTTGACTACCAGGGACAGAATTCTAGAGGAACTAAAGCTGAACTTGGCTAAGGCTCAAAACCTGATGAAACAGGCAGCTAATAAGCATAGAAGAGAAGTTGAGTTTGAAGAAGATGAATGGGTGTACTTAAAACTACAGCCTTACAAGTTGAAATCCCTAGCAACTAGACCTTATGCTAAATTGGCTCCTAGGTACTATGGCCCCTTCCAGATCATACAGAAGCTGAGCCCTGTGGCCTATAAACTACCTCTGCCAGCTTATTCAAAAATCCATCCTGTATTCCACATTTCCTTGCTGAAAAAGGCTATTAAGCCTGACCAGGAAGCTCAACCCTTGCCTCCTAATGCGATCGGAATTGAGGGAAGCCTAGGATCAAGAACTTTTAGAACTCCTTCCTTGTTTGAGTCAGTCATTTTCCTCACCCATTGCACAATGTCTACACCATCACCAAATTCTCCAACTGGTTTCCTTCCTGTTACAAGCTCTAAAAGAACCACACCAAAGCTGTACACATCGCTTTTCTCATCAACTTTTGATAGGGGCAATCTGTTAGGATGCCACCTGTTATTAAAAATGTGTACTCTAGAGGGAAAAGGAAAGTTTGGTTTAATGATAACAAACTTTCCTCTCCACCTTTAGGCTGTTAGTTAGTTAAGGGAAGTTATGGTTCTATAAGTAGAAAGGTAGTTAGTGAAGAGAAGTAGTTAGAAAGTATCCTCTGATTTGGAATCAGAAGTAGGGATTGGATCGTGGGATCCAAGGCACTCAATTCTCTCTTCTAATTCTACTCTTTCTTCAATAATAAAACTAGAACCCTAACAGAATCTCTTGATTCTGGGTTAGGGGCAATTCTTTTCTATCTTCAGCTTATCTTTTCTTTTATCATTGATACCAGTCTTAACAACTTTCAATGTGTAGGCATACTCTGCAATCAAAATCTCAAACTTTAGTCAATAATCATAACTAAAATCTCTAACCAATAACTACAGGATTAATCTAATTATTGTTTGGGGCTATGGTCAAGAATCAAAGGAGCTTAAAGGCATATACCATAGAGTTACCTACTATTAACTTTTAAGTATGGATATATTAGTAATTAGTAATAGGAAACTGAAAGTGTGCATGTCAAGAGGAACACTTTGGAAAGCTCTCCTTGAACGTCATGGTTTTGATGAGGACAACGTGTGCCTAAAAGTGCTTGAAGATAACCAACAATTCAACGTGCTTAAGTCTTTTATTTGGTACTAGGCTTAGACTAGATTCTAGTTTAAGTTGAGTCGAAGGCTTAGGGCACCTAATACATGTCTCACATGCATTTATCTTTTAAATCATTTCATCCATGAGATATGTTCATTTGATAATATGTTCATGCATTACATAAATACATGTATATATGCATTCTAGGCATAAAACTAAGTGTCAAACATGTATTATCTAAGTGCATAACATATTTGATGTTTTCTATTTGAAAATACATATTTTATTTAGTGTTAATCGATTAACCATACCTTTAATCGATTAACCCAACTGCTGTGTAAAGTGGTTGCCACTGGAACACGTTTTTGTAATGCAGTTAATCGATTAAGGGTTTACGTTAATCGATTAACCTAACTGATTTTTAAGTTGTTGAAACTGAAAAACTGAAAAACAGAATCAGTTATAATTTTTAGTCCCGTTAATCGATTAAGAAGGCATTTAATCGATTATCTGGGGTTCTGGACTGATTCTTTATAAACTGCGTTTTCAGAATTAATCTCATAAGTTGCATGTTGCATTTATTAGAGAGTTAGAGCATTCTACGTGTTAATTGTTGCATCTATTTGTTAAGTGCATTAGTGAGTTTAGAAATGAGAGATTCCTTGCTTTAGGATTGAGTGCATTTCATGTTATAATTTCTCATGTTTTCCCTCACATGTTCATGCATATTTTGATGCGTTTTTCATGAAGTTTATGATTCTGTAACTTCTGTTTTCATAACTAATACTTGTCATTTCACATGAGTTTGTGTTAGATGTGCATTAGAGTAAAGCCTTCTTGTTGTATTTGAGCTTAGGTATAGCTTAATTTTACTCTTGTAATTCTTGAATAAATTGTTGTAAAGGGAATCTCTTGGTGTCGTATCACCAGTAGAGATTGTGTGTTTCTTCATAGCTTAGAGTGTAAGAAAAGGAAAGAACGAGAGATTCTTTGGCTGGGGCTACGCCGAAAGAAACGTTTTCTTTATCGGTAGGAAGGGAGTCAAACCATTGGATAGTTTCTTTGATTTCTTGTCATTTGCTAAGTGTTGTAATTGGATAATGTGTTTGTAAATTACATTGATTCGATTATAGTGAAGGAAATCTCCCAAGTCAGTCGGGAGGCCTGGATGTAGTTTGCAGTGGACAGCAAACGAACCAGGATAAAAATTCGCGTTGCAGGATTTGTTTTCTCTCTCTCTCTTTACTGTTTTCAATCGATTAATTTGTATATTGGATTCAATTGATACATTCTGTTCATTTCCTGTACTAGATGTTATTCTGATATACAATCTGTAAGCTCTGTATTCGTTCCGTTATCGGTTAACTGTTCTGCAATTAATCATTTTCTGTAATAGCTTACTGTTTGTGTTTAATTGATTAAAATTGTTGTATTAATCGATTATCCTGTTTCTGTTAATCGATTATAATTGTTTCTGTTAATTGATTAAAACTGTTTTTTTTGTTAATCGATTAAAATTGTTCAATTAATCGATTATCTTCTCTCTTTAATCGATTATCTTAGGGGTGATTCAGCATAAATTGTTGAGTTGTAAAAAGCGGCTATTCTAACCGCGACACCTATTCAACCCCCCTTCTAGGTGTATTATAACCACTGATACCTAACAGAAACATGTTAGTTTAACGGAAAAATCAAGAGGTCATAATAATAGTAATTGAAAACATGTTAATTTAGTGGAAAGTTCAAGAGGAAATAAGTGTGATAGAAAACAAAAAAAGTGATGATAAACCACATGGCATGTTAGCATCATTAATTGTTCAAGGGCATCACAACATGTGCAGTTCTAAACCTACACCAATGATGTTGAGTCAAAAGAGACAAACTGATTACTAAGGATTATAGGCAGGAATATTATTGGGAAAAAGGAAATCAGTCACATAAATTCAACATAACACTCATCAATTATATTTGAATTTGAATATGGTACCTGGAGCTATGTATCCATATGAACCTGCAATAGCAGACATGCATTCAGATGTTCCAGAATCTTGAAGGAATTTAGCAAGCCCAAAATCAACAACATGGGCTTCAAAGTTGGAATCGAGAAGGATATTGTTCGATTTCACATCACGATGAACAATAAGTGGCGAACAATCATGATGTAGATAGCAAAGCCCCTTTGCAGCCTCGACAACAATTTTATACCTTGTGTCCCAAAGCAAATGGCCCCTTTCTTACCATGAAGAACTTCACCTAAACTTCCATTAGGCATGTATTCATAAACCAACAGATTTGTCTCATGGTTTGAGCAGAAACCCAACAATCTAACAATGTACCTGTGCCGAATTCGTCCCAAAGTCTGAATCTCAGCATTGAAACCATGATCATGTGAAGAGCCTCTGCTCATAGTTGGTAACCTTTTCACTGCAACAAGATCTTTGTTCGGCATAGCACCCTTATACACAATACCTGCACCTCATTTCCCTATAATGTTGTCCTCCTTCAAGCAACCCAAAACATCATCAGTAGTGAAATCCAAACATTGGAATGTAATCAATTTCCACACCCGAGCACCATCGGCCTTCTTCAACGACCGAGCTTTGAGTATCGCTGTAACAGCGAATGCGACAGAGCACACAAGCTGACCAATAACAAGCAATAGCTTCAAAGAAGGAGACAATGGTCCTTTAACATGAGGCTGTTGAGGGCCATTGCCAACCCCTTCCTTGCAATGACCCAAATAAGAGCCACAAAGTTCAGGGTTTCCAAGGAAAGAAGTATAGCTAAAATAGTTGAATTGACCAGTACCAGGAACCAAACCAGATAGATTATTATATGAAAAATCAACAGAAGTTAAACTTTGCATGGAAGCAATAGACCCTGGAATGGCACCAACTAAATAGTTTCTTGAAAGGTTCAAGTAATTCAATATCCTCATGTTTTTAATCTCATTGGGAATCTCACCAGAGAGCTCATTTCGGCTAAGATCAACAAAAGTCAAAAGCTTACAATGACTAATCTCTTTTGCAATAGGACCAGAAAAGTTGTTATGGCTAAAATCTATCTTTGAAAGCTGATGCAACCTTCCAATCTGAGGAGGAATGGGACCTGAAAACTTGTTACCATCAAGAAGAAGCTTTTGCATGCTCGTGAAGTTACCAATAGTAGGTGGCAAAGGCCCATAAAGCTGATTATTAGAAAGGGTAATTTGACCATGATTTGGAGACATTGAACCAGACTCAGGAAAATTCCCTGATAGAAAATTATCTTGAAGCTCAACTTGGGTTAATTTTGGAAGACCAAAAAGCCTTTTTGGGATAGAACCATTCAAAAAATTCTCTCCCATACGAATCCTAGTCAAAGATTCACACTTTCCAATCGAATCAGGAATAGGACCAAAAAGGAAACTCCCAAGAGTAATCAAAGTCTGAAGCTTGTGCTCGAAACACAAATCAGGAGGAAGTGACCCCATTAACTTGTTAGAAGAAAGATCAACAAGTGTGAGTTTCCCATTTTGCCCCAAACTCCATGGAATGCTCCCAGTGAAGTTGTTCTCCCAAAGCTGCAACACTTCCAAATCTGGAAGCTCACCAATGAACTCAAGTATCGCCCCATGAAGCTTGTTCCTGAACAGGTTCAACAAAGTTAAGTTCTTTAGCAACGAAAAACTCGCTGGAACCTCACCAGAAAGTGCATTGTTCGACAAATCCATAGATTTCAAGTTCTTCAAGTTCCCAAGCTCGGAAATTAAAGACCCAGAAAGCGTATTCACTTGATGAAACAACGTATCAAGTTTCTAAAGCTTCCCTATCTCCGCCGGAATCCACCAGAGATTCCACAGTAAGCAGCATCAAAACGAACCAACTCCAACAAGTTTCAGATCTCCGGCGGTATCCCACCGGAGTAAGTATTAAAGTACCCAATATAAATCTCTTTCAATGTCTTCAACTTTCTAATCTCCGACGGTATAGTTCCGGCGAGCTCATTGCCGGAGACAACAAGATATTCAATTTTTCGCCAATTTCCATACTCCGGCTAGATCAGACCGGAGAAGAAATTACCACCGAGATGCAAATGCTTTGAACTGGTCATGTTGGTTATCGAAACAGGAAGTGGGCCACTCATATTATTGTTGTAAAAGTCGAGAACTTGAAGATTTTCCAAGTTAGATAGTTGAGAAGGGAAAGTGGAGTTAAAGTTATTATTGGAGAGGTTAAGGTGTATGAGAAAGGTGAGGGATGAGAGAGAGGGAGGAACTGGGCCTGAGAATTTATTATCGGCGAGTGAGAGAGTGGAGAGGAAAGGGAGGTGAAGGGTGCCGGAGAGGGAGAGAGAGGTGAGGTTTACGGCGGTGACATGGTGGTTTGAGGAGTCGCAGGTTATGCTTGGCCAAGTGTAGTAAGGGGTATTTGAGGTCCATGAGGAGAGGAAATGGGTCGGGTCGGAGGTGATGGAAGTGGATTTGAAAGAGAGGAGGGAGTGGTATTCGGAGAGGGTGTGTGCAGTGGTGGGGTGGTGGTGGAAGTGGAGGAGGAGGGGTAATAAGAGGAGTTGCATTTTGTGTGAAGAGAAGAGAGAAATGAGTGAAGTGTTGATGAAAGTGTGTATTTGTATGTGTTTTGTGAGGTCTGTTTTGGTTACAAATGCCAATCATGTGAAGGAACTTTGTTAGGACATGGATCATATTATGGTTAAATGGAGACGTGGAATGAGATATATTCAGGAATTAATTTATGTCCATTTTGTTCAATATCTTTTTTTTTATATTTATAACAATTCAATACTAACACTAATCTTTAAAAAAACAAATAGCAATGTTATTAAAACCGGACCGGTCATCAAACCGGTGAGGGTACTGGTTATATACATATATATATATATATATATATATATGTAAAGTGTAAACATGTAACAAAAATTATCTAATATGTAGATACTCAAATTTATAATCCATATTTATAGTCAAAGTAAGAATTCTCATAGACAAACAACTTTAATAAATCCAAAGTCTAAATTACAAATACAAATAGTAATTCACAAGTACTTGTCTTACTTAACAAACTCGAAACATATGATGCAAGTTCATAACTCAGTCTACAAAACATATTATATATATTTAAAACTTTAACACCAAGGATACATAATTACATATGACAATATAATTAACTTTGGCATTCCATCGAACATAATGTAAGCGTAAAGGAAAAAAGATGATAGCAATATCTACACACCTAACTTAACAAATATTAAGCAAAGAAAGTATAACCAAAAGCACATAATCAGAATAAAATCACATGATATCAAAGTAGTTAACAAGTGATGTTCGAAAGAGTTAAATTAAGAAGAAATGTTGAAGGAAGGAAGAGAAGAAGAAGGAAGCTTAGAATAAAATACCTGAGAAGAGAAGAAGGAAGCTTAGAACTTTGATGGTGAAGGAAGGGAGTGTGGAAGTGAGATGAAGAAATGACACGGGGTTCTTTGATGGTGAAGGAAGAAATGACACGGTGAAGGAAGGTTTGGTCGTGTGAAAGTGAAACTGTGAATGAAGAAAATGCCAAAAGGGGTTCTTTAAAATTAAATGTATGAACCAGCCGGTTCAATCAAATTCCGGCCGGTTCACCGGTTTTGACACGGTTCACCGGTTTTTCTCCGGTTTACATCGGTTTTGATGCTTAGCCGGTACAACACTTGTTTCGTACCAGTTATGGGACCGGTTTACTGGTTCTCCGGTCCAACCGGCCGGTCCGAACCGGTTTTAATAACATTGACAAATAGGACTAGTTTGAGTGGTTTGCTACATAATTTTTGCTCAAAAGAAGAAAGAGTAAATAAAGAAAAGTGGCCATCCTAGAAATTGTTATAAGATATTGTTTAAGGATAATAAATTGAAGTTTTGGAATGAAAATCATAAATTCAATATTTTTAAGATAAAATATAACTAAATTGTGGATCATGCATTGATTGTGTATAAATTTATATATTGACAATGCATATATATTAGACATATGTGATTAATATATATTAAAATAATTTTTTATATAAACTAATTTAAAGTCTTTTTTGTTAATAACAGTATTTCAGTTGGCGAAGTATTTAAATATGAGCTTGAAGTTTATAAATTTTAATCCAATCAACTTTGTGGAGAAAATAATTCATATTAAACTTGACTCAAACTCAACTCTAGTTAATCTTTATGAAGTCGAATTGGGCTAAATTTGATTTATTTCTAGCTTTTCTAATGAGAAGGGATTGGAACCTAATTGAGATCCATGGATACCCACTGAAATTCAACTCCAACTCAATGGAGAGAACCCACTTTGACTAGGTTTGAGTAGAGTTTCCCCAACGTCAAATAATGAATTTACGTTTATATTTGGTATATGTGATACCCAACCAAAGCACTATTTAAATACTAAGCACAAAACTATAGAATTATCCTCTATACATGCATGTATAAAGAGATTTACAACACCTATGAATAAAGATATTCATTTAAATGATAAGAGAAATGTTTCTGGTGAGGTTGATACAAGTTCGGGTTCATGCTTTGTAAGGAAAAACCTCACTCCAATCCTTTCCGTGTGATTCCTACCAGCAAGTTGTCACTTTTTCGTGGAGGTCGTGTTTTCAGAAGCATCATTTTTGGACAGAGAAGACCTACAAAAAGCGACGTACATGATTAGTTCTGAATGGTGCGTTTCTTACATTCATGATGATAGTCAAATCTTGACGATATGGTACTCAGATCTTTACCAATGACGGGGTTGAGCAAGATCATTGTTTCATTTGTGTCTTGGACGTAGTTTCAAAAAACTAACGCTAAAACTAATAGCGTAAACAAAAATAAACTTGAAAAACATACCCAAAAAAATAAGGAATTAAAATGACAAATAATCAACGTAATAGAGTGAAAAATGTAATTTTGCCAAAGTGTAATTAAAGTGGGGTTTACAAGATTCGCTAGCTGTCATTACTTTAGATTTCACTTAGAGCAAGGAAGACTTTGCATTGAGTTGAACAAAATTTGTGAGCCCAAAGCCATTTCATCCCAGAAAACATGTTTTGTCCAACTCATTGAATATTTAAATGTCTTGGACGCTGTTCCTTTTGTCTGCTTTTCACCTTTGAAACATGAACTATTGTTCATTCAAATCATATTTGATATGATAGATCCATTTTATTAAAAATATTATTATCAATTAAAAATTTATTAATATTATTCCTGATTTTGATTCATTGTTATTTTATTAGACAACATATGAGATAAGAGATCTTTGTTCTAATCCTAATTATCTCCAAAATCTTGATATTCCTAGCTCTCATCACTTGAATTCATTTTTATCTAACGTACAAGTAACATATTGGAGTTGTGTGATGAACTATGAAATAGCTCCTGCTACACTCTAAATAGAGAGTTCAAAACATATCAAGTGGTTGATGCCATTTTCAACATTTCAAATTATTTAAAGATGAATTTTAGAAGAAAGTATATTATTTTCACTACACCATTACCTAGTAGTAGGAGGGCATAACACGTCTTTAATTTTAACGTAAAGAGTTAGTACAACACTAGTGTTGTGATAATTAATATCCATCCTTCCTAGCTACCCTAGGAAACCAAGCACAATCTTAATTTTTCCTAGTTATTAATCTTAGAGATAGAATAACGACAGAAGTTAAAAGTAGGTATATTAAAAACCAATGCTGAAATTTGACGGTAAAGAGGAGTCATTGATCTTGATAATGAGTGTTTTTGTCCTTTTCGATCACGTAACTTTTGCTTAGGTGCTTAACCGGTTGTTAGATGATATTGTTTGAAGATAAAAAAATAATTATTCCATCATCCATCATTTATTTTTTAGCATTATTAATTATTCAAAAAAAATATTATAAATAAATGATAAATGATATATTTACTCTATATAAATTTTTATATTGATAATATATGGATATTACACTAATGTTGAGAGATATTACTAGTATCATGCAGTAGGAACATTTTACTAATATTTTAAAATTCAAATTAATAGATAAATAATATTTAGACAAAATACTAACAAGTGTTAACAAAGAAATAAGTGTTATTTTGTATTGGAAAACTTAATTTTAAGATTAAATTTAAGTTTTCAACAATAACTTACTCATTTTATAATTATTAGCAAGACCCAATATATTTAAATATAATTTCTACCAACAGAGTTAGTAGTTAATGGAAATCCCTAGGCATATTGATGTGGTTTGGTCTTTGGTCATATATACCCAAATGACACTAAGCTTTCCTTTAATTGTTGAGAAGAAGTTAAGAAGAAAGAAAGAGATGAGAAGAAAATGAGGAGAAAGAAAGAGTGAAATAAAAAGTGGAATGGTGAGTTGTTTAGTTGAAGAGAAAATGATTGAAAGAGAAGATCGAGAGAGTAAGACTTAAACTTTTCACCTATTAAATAAACAACTTTACCATTGGCCATATTAATAATATTTTTCGTTCTAAATGAAAAATAAATATTAGTTTAATATGTTAAGAAATATAATGTTAATAATAAATATATAATTTTATATTAATGATTAAATATATGAATTTAATTAAAGTGTCTAAAAATGTTGAGCTAAAATTGAAATATTTAATTAAATAAATTGGTTAATATTTAAATGTGAACTACAAACACAAAAAATATAATGTTTTTAGGTCTATGAGTGACTCAAAATATTTTGTAGGAGATATATTTAGAGATAAAAAATGAAAACAATAATAATTACATGATAATGAAAGAAATAGAGCAAACATAACATCATAAAAAAGAAAGGGGAAAACATGTTAAAATAAAAAATAAAGAGGGCAAACATGTCAAGATAAAAAAGGGGTAAAATTGTCAAAATAAAAAACAACACACTTAATCCTCATTTTCTTCAGGAACACATCTTTTCATGGTTTATGCCACTTCATGTGCCACAGACTTATGATTGATCAGAAAAAAATATTTAAGTTAAAATTTAATTATTAAATATTTGTCTGGACAATCACAAGTTCATGATACATGAAGTGATACACACCATAAGACAATAGATGTGTACCCATTTTCTTCCCACATGGGAGAAGAAGAGTTTTGATGTGGGACCATTCAATTTTTCCTCCCTCATCCCTATTTACCCCTTTTACTAAATGAGAGAAATGACCAAACTCTATTCTTTTTCTCTCTTCCTTCTATCTCTTCTTCTTAAATCACCTTTGCCATACAAAGTATAAAAGAACTTGTATCCAATTTAAAAGTCTTCTTTAAAACATGAAAGTAAATGATTGAATCAAACTAACAATCTTTTACTACACCAATATATTAATATATAGAAGTAAAAGAAAATAATTAAAATTAAAACTAAAACCTTTTCTTTTTACTATATTAAGATTAAGATGAGATTTGAAATTATACCGTTACATTTCAATATGAACTGTATAATAAAAAAAGTAATATTATATTCACTATTAATGCTATATTTGGTTTGGTTAAAAAAGTGAAAAAAAGAAAATGAGAGAAAAGAAAATCGATAAATTTATAAGTTTTTCATTCTTTGGTTTAAAAAGAAAAGTATGATGGAAAGAAAAATGTTGTGTGACCCCCACAAAAAACTTTTCCACCCCATTATACAGAGAAAGTGATAAAAACCAATCATTAATCTTGCCCTTAAAACCATGGATAATGTATTATAGTGTGATATAGAGAAACATAATAGATTGAGTAACCTTGAAATTTGTATAAATATATTTTTATACATCATTAGTCATAGAAATATTTAATTCTAAAATAAAAGTAAATATTTGTAAGTTAATGTTTGTATATCTTTAATTATGGATATTTATGTCATTTTGTCTCATCATATGTTTCTTTTCTCTCTCTATTCTCTCATTTTCTTTTGTATCAAATGACTAAAAAATCATTCTACTTTCATCTGTTTTTCTTTCCCCTAATTTTCATTCTTCAGTTTTCTTTCTTCTTATTTTCTCTCACAAACCAAACACAATGTAAATCTTCCTACAAATGTTTCTACTCACAAGAGAGTAGCACATGTTACTTATAAATTAATCATTAATAAATAAAATATCACACTGTAATATATATAACTTATTAGTAGCACGCGAATTTAATGGAAGTATATATTATTTTATTAATAAAAAGGTGCTCTTAATCATAAAATTGTTGATAAGTAGGCCACTTTAAAAAACAGATTTTATGTCGTGTGTCTATCAACACCAATTTGATATAAAATAAAACAGTTTTTTTCATGACATTTGTTTATGTATATTAACTTGCAAGATAATAAACACTTCGTCTCTCGGTCAAAATTCAATTTTGAAATTCTAAATTTGTGCAAATAATGTACACAAAATAAAAAATAGTAAAGTATTTTATCATTTTCATAAATAATTACAACTAAAAAAGTTAATTAAAAATTAAGTATTAATAAGGTGTTGAACTAATGATATAAGACTCCGTTAGATCTTCAGGATGACTAAAAAGTTAAGAGTTCGATTTCTGTAAACAATATTTGTTGAGAAGAATAATTACACACCACTAAATTAATTACTTCATCACCCATAAGATGAGGAAGTACAAAGTCTAAGAAACTTGACACTTGAGTACAATTTACAAACCCAAAATTACTACTCTCTACTTTGTCCAATTGTGCATTACACATAGTTGATGTGATAAGAATCTGTCTGAGAGCTTAGAAAAAGAATGGAAAAGAGTAAGGAAAGAAAGAAAAAAGAGAAGAAAATGGAGTTAATACTCAATACAATGCATGTGATATTACTAACTTGGCATTTATCCCTAAGAGCCATAGAACCCTCGTTATGAAGTATCAATCCCCACTCACTTTGTCTAGGCCCGGAAAGGAACCATTGCATATCATTATTATATATCTTTCTCAAATAAAGTATATATTATAAAATTAAACTTAAGAGATGGCATGGACATAATAATGTCAAGTAAAAGTGACCGATGAGCCGTTTGTACATCCTTTAGTTTAGTGGACCTCTGTATTTGTTTTTTAGAGCAATATGGTGTAAAGTTGGAAAGTGTTGTCTCAATTGGGCCAGGGACCTTTTTCTGCTTGTCAATTTACGTTAACGTAACTACAAAGGCCTTTTAGTATTATTGCTAAAAGCAAATATAAGGAATTAGTTATTATAAGAAATGATAATAATTAATATTATCTTAAATCTTGATTATTCAAATAAAATTCAATAACTCATATTAATAATTGTTCTCATTTTCTCAATAATAATTCTATTTGAATTAGTTACATAAATCAAATAATGTCATAATATTGTACGGTAAATAATCAGGCTTTTAATCACATTTGTATTATTTATTGTATTTATATAAATATTATAAAGTCCTTAGGGTAGTTTGTTCAATGCCATAAGGTTACCAAGCGGAAAGACTTGGAATACTATTATTATCAAGTACTCTAGTTGATAAGGAGAACTATAATGTATTAAGACTAGCATATGACAGACGGATTGCTTTTGCATACTTATATTATACATAGATTTATATGTTTTTACTATTTAGTTTAAATTAGACAACCCTATTTTATCCCTTTTACTGTGTGACATAAAATAATATGCTACTTATAGTTGTGCAACTAGTCTTTACATTCCATGGCATATTGCTCCTCTTTCCTCACAATTTTCCACGTTAGCGGTGCATATAGTTTGCCCCGTCATCCAATAAAACAGCTCAATATCATTAAAACCTAATTTAATTATTGCCCAAATCCCAACACAACAATTTTACTCTACCACCCAAGCCCATTTTAGTAGTGTAAGGGTTAAAAACCTAACAGATAAATTTGGGAAAAAATAAAACACTTAAAATAGAAGGAAATAACTTCAGTTTTTCTGCTTTCTCAAAGAAAAAAAGCATCACCTAAATAGGACTTGAATTACAAAGGACATGGACCACTATTGCTAGGCCACTTGATTAAAGCAGGAAATGCTAAAATTAATAAAGATATTGATTTCCTTCATTTACAAAACATACTCTTTAAATTTAGTGAGAAGGTTAATACTTTCTTGGGCTTGTCATTATTGTTGGACGGTCCAACAGAGCAATGTCCTCCTGGAATAAGATGTTCTCTTCCATCTCTTGATCAATGCTCCAATCGCCACCGCAACAAGAGTGGTGCTCACGGCTGCCACCACCATCGTCACCCAGGGATAACAACGATATCGGACGGATAGTGGATAGTGCTTTTATGTTCCCAAATCTACATTATTTATGAGTACCCAACATGTTTTTAATTTTTATTATATATATTGTAACAAAAAATATATATAAATAATTATTACATGAATCCTAAGATATTTATTTGATAAATTTATGATTATAGTCAAATCACAATAATTTATTTTGAAATAGTAATAAATTAGATAATATTTCATCTTAAAATAATAAGACAAAAAATAATAAATAAATAAATTTATAATTATACGAGTATTTACATAGCGGGTAATTGGATATTATAAAATTTGTTTTCATCCATAAGCCATTATTAGAGTAACCATTATGACTGTTTTTACAGGGAACCATATATTGATTTTTTTGTAATCCCTAGTGTCGGGTGCTTCTTATTAAACACTGTCAAAACTCAATACCTTCATTTTTTTTTTCCATATTAATTATTATTATGGAACAACTAAAGCAACTGAAATCCGATAAAGTTTCGTGGGATTCAACGGGTTTAGGAGCTAGGACAAGGAGGAATAATGTGGGTTTATAATTTGTATTTTGTGCATATGTGACTATGTGTTGAGATCGAACTCATTCACAAATGGGTTTACAACTTGGAGAGGAACTAGTCCATTGGGCTATCGGAACAAGAATAACAGCGGTTACATAATAATCATGATCACTTTCACAATACAATAATTACATTCTTAATATGACTATTGTTACTTTAAAAATTTAAGGGAGAAGATTCACTTACTATAAGAGTAAGTTTTAAACTTACTCCACGTCATAGTCATCGATTTTGGGGAAATTTAATGGTCTAGATTTATTCATTAATTCAAATCATTAAATTTCTCTAAAATTGATGACTAAGATGTGAAATAAGTTTTTTAGACTTACTCTTGGAGTAAATGAATCTCCAAAATGTAAATATTCTATCTAAAGCTAAATTTGAAGAAAGAAAATGCAATGATTGGCTCAGTTTGACAATACTTCCGAATTAGAAGTCTTTAATTAGCTAATCAAGTTAAAGTTGTTTGATAAAATTAAATGTATGGATAGTTGAAAATTATTAAATGACTTAAAATGAAATAAAATATCATATCGGGGATGAGGTAAAATGGCTAATTCGCCATTTCATAAAAATGTTAAGAATAAAAGTAGAAAATAATCATTGGCAGCTCAACATGATAACTTATAAATTTCAGAAAGCATTTCAAAATCTACTATCTTTAATTATATTATTTTTAATCACATAAATTTACTGACTCAATATACATATGAATAAAATAAATTAGAAAATAGTGTTGTGTGCTAAAAAACCTTGTATACACCATGTCTATCTATGTCTCAAATAATAATTATGGGTATAAAAAAAGTGAAGAGTCTTCTTGTGTCAATTTTGTTAAACTCCCCATTTTCTTTATATGTAATATTAGCGTCTATTTCAGAATTGAGTTTTGGACGAGTGAAAAAAGAAATAAAAAACTATACATCATGGTATTAAAACCTAAAACATAATTTCCAAACCGAACCTAAAAATGTATATTTTACTCAAGGAGCAAGAACCTTTTTTTACATACAAATGTACAAAAAAGACGTTTGAAATATGACGTACGTATAGAAAGTTGACTGTCCTTGATATCTAACTTCATCATTAGATGACTAAGTCATTGGATGAAGATATAACAACGTAAATTTTAAATTCTATTTTATTGTAATCAACATATGAACTATCCAATATTCATATAACAATATGGAAAAAAGTTGACATGTGTTCGATATGAACTAATATGTCAAAGTGTGGTGCTGAAACGTTTTTAACAAGATTTATGATTTCTGTTTTTGCCTACCGACCATCGCATGCAAATCTTGTATTGTCTGTTGAGGTCAAGAATTTGGAGGCTTATGAATTAATTCCGGAGAAAAACATTAGCTTTTTTCCATTATTCCTTTAGTAATTTTTTAAGGTTATGTTTTAGAGTCTTATTCTATAGAGGATTGAAAGGGAATGAGTGACTTCGGATGATATCTTCTTTATTTGAGAGTTGGAGAAAGAGATGAAAATTACTTAAAGGTTTTTTTTGGAGACTTTAAAACCTTTCACAAGCTTATTTTCATAGTTTCTTGAATTTAAAGTTTTTGTAGAGACAAACATCTTAACAAACGTCTTTAGTAAAATTTGATTATTATATATTTGTACATTTCTTATTGTTAACTATATTTTTAAAAAGATAATAAAAAAATTTCTTGCATTATCGTTTACTTTAGTCTCTTCCCATCTAAATTTCATACTTCCAAACCTATGATCCATCTCATTTTCTTTCCCTTATAACTTTCAAACATAACTTAAACCACTTTTCCTGGAGTTATTTTCTCTGGGTTTCAAAACGAAAACAATTGTAATTATTGTACATTGAAAAAAAATAAAGAAATTACATTAAGAACGAATACAAAAATTGCATTTGTTTATGCTGAAATAAATCTTTGATAAGATAATTCTTAGTTAATGGATATCATCGAGGGAGAGAGAAAGAGAAAGAGAAAGGAGAAATGCAGAAACTGAATAAACTTGTATTGATTGAATGATTATTTGTTGAACTGAAAAGTGCCAGAAACCTAAACATATAAACACTTTGTAAAAGAGGAAAAACAGTTAACTAAGTAAACTGTGTGAAAACAAAAAATGGGAAGACTTAACAGAAAAGGGGAAATGGGCCCTAAAGACTAAAGCCCGATACAAGAATAGAAAGAAAACTAAAGAAAGCTAAAACATAGAGGTGCCAATATGCTTATGAGCAAACAACATCAGAGATGTATAAAATGAGCATGAAGATCACCAAATCCTTTTCATCCCCCTCAAGTTGGGCGATGGATGTCCAGAAGTCCCAACTTGGATAAGAAGCCATGAAAGGAAGAAGAATGATGTGGTTTTGTAAAGACATCGACTAATTGTTGAGAAGAAATTGGAAGAAGATGAATGTGGCTTTGTTTGATTTTCTCTCTTACCACGTGACAATCTATTTCTATATGTTACGTCCTTTCATGGAAAACAATATTATGTGCCAAATATATTGCCGATCTATTGTCACAATAGATATAAGTTGGTTTTTGAAGAGGTAGTTGAAGGTCATCAAACAAATATTTCAACCATTGAATCTCAGTGACAAGATTCCTTAATGCCCTGTATTCAGCTTCTGTAGAGGAACGACTAACTGTTGTTTTGCTTTTTTGTTTCCATTAAATGACTGAAGCTCCAAGGAAAACACAATACCCTATGCGTGATTTTTGTGTGTCTAGGCAATAAGGTCAATCTGAATAAGCAAAACATGTGATTGTAAGGTCATTGTTAGATGAGAAGATGAGACCTTGTGTTGGTTCTGTTTTGAGGTATCGAAGAACATGCGTGGCAGCCTTGTAGTGGGAGTCCATGGGCTTGGCCATAAAAAGACTTAGTTGTCGAACTGCATATGAAATATCAGGCCGTGATATTGTTAGATAGAGCAATCTCCCCACGAATCTTCTGTAGCAGGATGGGTCTTTGAAGGGGGACCCTTGATCTAATTGCAGCTTAATGGGAGAGTCAAAATGAGTTTTGGCAGGCTTAGATGCCAAACATCCTGATTCTTCAAGTAGGAATAATGTATATTTTCTTTGGTTGAGGTGTATGCCTTGTTTGGATCGTGCAACTTCTTTGGTTGAGGTGTATGCCTTGTTTGATTTGGAAGGATTAATCTAGAGTGGTCTTGACATGTTGAATCTCTATCAAATTGTTGCCTATTAAGACCAAGTCGTCGACATAGACAAGGATGATGGTGAAGGAACTTGGGGAACCTTTAGTGAACAATGCCTGATCAACTTGTGAGTGAGAGAAACCCAAGGACAAAAGTTTGGATGATAGGGTAGTATGCCATTTCCTACTGGCTTGTTTAAAACCATAGATTGACTTATTCAATTTGCAGACTAGGTTTGGATTGGGCAGGAGCAGTCCAAGGGTGGCTTCATGTATACCTCTTCATGTAAATCACCATGGAAGAATGCATTGTTGATGTCCAGTTGTTCTATGAACCAAGATTTTGCTGCTGCCACAGCCCAGACAGTCCTAACAGTAGTGATCTTGACAATAGGAGAAAAAGTATCAAAATAGTCAATACCTTCCATTTGGGTGTAACTCTTTGCCACTAGCCTTGTTTTGTGCCTTTCCAAAGTACCATCAGCATGGTATTTGGTTTTGTAAACCCATTTGCAGCCAATTGAGTGTTTATCTTGTGGGAGTTTAGTAAGGAACCAAGTGGCATTGAATTGTAGGGCATGACGTTCTTTGTCCATTGCTTCTTGCCAACAAGGGATCTTGGAAGCTTGGTGATAAGGGGAAGGTTCTTGAATAGTTGATATGGAAAATCTGTAATGTTGATATTCAGGAGAACAATGTGAGTAGGAAATAATGGAGGATAATGGATATAGAGTACTTGAAGATGATTTAGTAGATATAGTTGCAACAAGGTCACAATGATAATCCTGTAAATGAGGGGGTGGTCTTCTATTTCTAGTAGATTTCCTAGAGGGAAGGTTATTATCTATAATAGGAGAAGATGGTGGAATGGGATTGTGGATTTGAATGTTTGCTTCAAGTAATGGGTTGGTGTTGTTTAACAGATGTACGTGGGATGTGTGTGAGGGTTGGGGCTGAGTAGTGGTGGTCTGTGATTCTATAATGTCCTTAAAGGGAAAATCGTTTTCATAGAAATAGACATCCCTTGAGAGAAAGAATTCATGGGATTTTAGGTCATATAGCATGTAGCCTTTTGTTCCTTCTTGACAACCAAGAAAAATATCCTTTCTAGCTCTTGGGTCGAATTTAGTCCTATAAGATCTAATGGTATCGGCAAAAGCTAGACACCCAAACACTTTGAGATGAGAGATAAATGGTAAGGTTTTGTATAAGGACTGATAAGGGCTAATGTTTTTAAGTAGTGGAGTAGGCAATCTATTGATGATATGTGTGACATGTTGAACAGCAAAGTTCCAAAAATTTGGTGTCAAGTGAGATTGAAAGAAAATGGATCTAGCTACATTTAGAATGTGTTGGTGTTTTCTTTCAACCATACCATTTTGTTGAGGGGTTTCTATACATGTTCTTTGGTGAATTATACCTTTTGATGAGAGAAAATCAAGCATTAAAAATTCCATGCCATTGTCACTTCTTAAACATTTGAGTTTGGTACTAAATTGTGTCTCAATATAGGCTAGGAAATTTATCAAATGCTGTCCAGTTTCAGATTTGGATTTCATGAGGACAATCCAAGTAAACCTACTTTTATCATCAACTAAGTAAAATTGCCTGTAATGGATATGTAGGGAAATTCTTTAGCAAGTAACATCATTACAGTCTTTGAAACATGTCTAAACCTCATGTGCCACAAACAATGTTCATTAAGTTTGTTAATACTAGCTTGAAAAGTACAAGAATTTGGAAAAGAAGAGTAGTCCTATTGTAGATTAACCACATATAATCCTTGCTGCATCCTAGCTGAACCAATCTTATTGTTGGAATTGTTCTGTATAATGAGACATCTGTTTTGAGAAAAAATTAGATGACATTGAAGACTGGTAATGATTTTATAAACAGAAATCAAATTGACTTGAAACTGTGGAACAAAGAGAACATCATAGAGCATAAGAGAATGGTTGAGTGTGATGGTACCACAAGTAATTGTGGAAACTTTGTCACCATTGGGTAAGGTGATCATGATAGGGGTTAATGGTTCTTTGGTTGATAAAATTCTTCACATCATAAGTGATGTGATCAGTGGCTCCTGTGTCAAGAAGCCACTGAGAATAAAATTTACCTGAAGAATGAGTCATGTTGACAACATAATTGATGTTGTGACTGGATTCTGCCTTGTTATGATTCAAAAGATCTAGGATGCCTTGCACTTGCTCATCTGTGAAGCCCTTAGTGTTCATATGTTTGGGTTTTTGTGTTGCATATTCAGCTGGTTCTTCACCATCAAGAGGAAAGCTCATTGTGTTATTTATCACTTTATTGGACTGGTTATTGGATTGATATCCTGGTGGATATCCATGTTTAAGAAAACATGTTTCTATTGTATGATTATTTCTTTCATAATAGGTGTAGAATTTATTTCCTTGGCCTCTGCCTCTGTTTCCAAATCTGTCATTTATTCCTCTAGTGCCAAATCCTCCCCTTCCTCTAAAACTTGTGTTAGTGTTATTCCTGCTTGGGTAATCTTGTTGAGAATTTGCAAACGTAATTCGTGGCTCAATGCCTAGGGATGGTCCAACAAAAGAGTCAAATTGTCTATCTTGTTGTATAAGCAAGGAGAATGCTTTACTAATAGTAGGAAGTGGATCTTGCAACATTATTTGTGATCTAACACTAATATACTAATCATTCAACCCTTGCAAAAACCGAATGACATAATCTTGTTCTTTGTATATCTTCACATCTTCAATTGTTCCACATGAGCATGGTATGTCACATTTGCAGTCTCTTATTGGTCTAAAATTTTCTATTTCTTCCCATAGTATCTTCAATTCAGTAAAGTAGTTAGAGATCGATTGATTTCCTTGGATTAGATGATAAAAATCTCTTTATAATTCAACAATTCTAAACATGTCACCTTGTGAGTATCTTTCTTGTAGATCCTTCCACACATCAGAGGCATTGTTCATCCACAGAATTGACTTGACAATTCCTGCCTCTATAGAGTGTTGCAGCCAGGAAAGTATCATGGTGTTGCATCTGCTCAAAGCTCCATACCTTGTGTCATCTCGAGGAGCCCGAAGCAAGAATCCATTAATAAATTGGAGTTTATTTTTTGACTCCAGAGCAAGCCTCATAGCACGTGCCCAAGAATGGTAATTCTTCCCATTGAAGGGAGGTGTGACTAGAACCAGGGCATGGTTCTCATTTGGATAAAGGTAATATGGATTATTGTGAGGGTCAACGGAAGTGTTTTGATTTGCCATGATTGAGCCTTCTTTGTTCGTGGGGAAACAAAGGAGAATGAGAAGGTGTGCAGGAGAAGGGAAGATGATGAGGAAGACGAATCAGAGCTATAACTCTGATACCACTACATTTAGAATGTGTTGGTGTTTTCTTTCAACCATACCATTTTGTTGAGGGGTTTCTATACATGTTCTTTGGTGAATTATACCTTTTGATGAGAGAAAATCAAGCATTAAAAATTCCATGCCATTGTCACTTCTTAAACATTTGAGTTTGGTACTAAATTGTGTCTCAATATAGGCTAGGAAATTTATCAAATGCTGTCCAGTTTCAGATTTGGATTTCATGAGGACAATCCAAGTAAACCTACTTTTATCATCAACTAAGTAAAATTGCCTGTAATGGATATGTAGGGAAATTCTTTAGCAAGTAACATCATTACAGTCTTTGAAACATGTCTAAACCTCATGTGCCACAAACAATGTTCATTAAGTTTGTTAATACTAGCTTGAAAAGTACAAGAATTTGGAAAAGAAGAGTAGTCCTATTGTAGATTAACCACATATAATCCTTGCTGCATCCTAGCTGAACCAATCTTATTGTTGGAATTGTTCTGTATAATGAGACATCTGTTTTGAGAAAAAATTAGATGACATTGAAGACTGGTAATGATTTTATAAACAGAAATCAAATTGACTTGAAACTGTGGAACAAAGAGAACATCATAGAGCATAAGAGAATGGTTGAGTGTGATGGTACCACAAGTAATTGTGGAAACTTTGTCACCATTGGGTAAGGTGATCATGATAGGGGTTAATGGTTCTTTGGTTGATAAAATTCTTCACATCATAAGTGATGTGATCAGTGGCTCCTGTGTCAAGAAGCCACTGAGAATAAAATTTACCTGAAGAATGAGTCATGTTGACAACATAATTGATGTTGTGACTGGATTCTGCCTTGTTATGATTCAAAAGATCTAGGATGCCTTGCACTTGCTCATCTGTGAAGCCCTTAGTGTTCATATGTTTGGGTTTTTGTGTTGCATATTCAGCTGGTTCTTCACCATCAAGAGGAAAGCTCATTGTGTTATTTATCACTTTATTGGACTGGTTATTGGATTGATATCCTGGTGGATATCCATGTTTAAGAAAACATGTTTCTATTGTATGATTATTTCTTTCATAATAGGTGTAGAATTTATTTCCTTGGCCTCTGCCTCTGTTTCCAAATCTGTCATTTATTCCTCTAGTGCCAAATCCTCCCCTTCCTCTAAAACTTGTGTTAGTGTTATTCCTGCTTGGGTAATCTTGTTGAGAATTTGCAAACGTAATTCGTGGCTCAATGCCTAGGGATGGTCCAACAAAAGAGTCAAATTGTCTATCTTGTTGTATAAGCAAGGAGAATGCTTTACTAATAGTAGGAAGTGGATCTTGCAACATTATTTGTGATCTAACACTAATATACTAATCATTCAACCCTTGCAAAAACCGAATGACATAATCTTGTTCTTTGTATATCTTCACATCTTCAATTGTTCCACATGAGCATGGTATGTCACATTTGCAGTCTCTTATTGGTCTAAAATTTTCTATTTCTTCCCATAGTATCTTCAATTCAGTAAAGTAGTTAGAGATCGATTGATTTCCTTGGATTAGATGATAAAAATCTCTTTATAATTCAACAATTCTAAACATGTCACCTTGTGAGTATCTTTCTTGTAGATCCTTCCACACATCAGAGGCATTGTTCATCCACAGAATTGACTTGACAATTCCTGCCTCTATAGAGTGTTGCAGCCAGGAAAGTATCATGGTGTTGCATCTGCTCAAAGCTCCATACCTTGTGTCATCTCGAGGAGCCCGAAGCAAGAATCCATTAATAAATTGGAGTTTATTTTTTGACTCCAGAGCAAGCCTCATAGCACGTGCCCAAGAATGGTAATTCTTCCCATTGAAGGGAGGTGTGACTAGAACCAGGGCATGGTTCTCATTTGGATAAAGGTAATATGGATTATTGTGAGGGTCAACGGAAGTGTTTTGATTTGCCATGATTGAGCCTTCTTTGTTCGTGGGGAAACAAAGGAGAATGAGAAGGTGTGCAGGAGAAGGGAAGATGATGAGGAAGACGAATCAGAGCTATAACTCTGATACCATCTTAGTTAATGGATATCATCGAGGGAGAGAGAAAGAGAAAGAGAAAGGAGAAATGCAGAAACTGAATAAACTTATATTGATTGAATGATTATTTGTTGAACTGAAAAGTGATAGGAATCTAAACATATAAACACATTGTAAAAGAGGAAAAACAGTTAACTAACTAAACTGTGTGAAAACAGAAATGAAGAAGCCTTAATACAAAAGGGAAAAAGGCCCTAAAGACTAAAGCCCAATACAAAAAAAGAAAGAAAACTAAAAAAAACTAAAAGATAGAGGTGCCAATATGAGCAAACACCATCAGAGATATATAAAATGAGCATCAAGATCACCAAATCCTTTCAATAATCATTAGAAGGATAATGAATTTTTTGATATCTTTTTTTGGTTCAAATAGTACAAGTTCCCTCAATTATCTATTAGGGTAAATGGTAAAAAGGAGGTAACAATTTCTTTTTAACCCCATCTTCCTATTCTCCCATTGGCTATGCACCCTACTCCCAAGAGCATAATTTCTTCAGTGTTCTTTTTCTTGGGTTTTCTCTAGTCAGTCTATCTACTTTTCCAAATCCCAGAAAACAGATAGCTTGGATGAGAACACTGAGTGTTGAAATGAAGATATTGCATATATTATTTGTTTCAATTGGTAAAATATGTTTTTTGCATTTTTAGCTGAAAAAACTAAAAGTAGAGTGATTGGTTATAGACTTCTAATGGGACTTGACTGCATCTTTAGACAAACTTTAGCTGTAAATTTAGGGATTCATATCTTATAATTATTATCATCTTGACAATGATTTTACTCTAAACATGCATCACACGTTGGGAGTTAGTCTCATAATTTCTTGTGGGATACGCAGTAAAGAAGAAAAAATAAGAGAAAACACAAACTCATGCTATGAGACAGTGATAAAGTTATTATATATAAAAAATTTCTTTTAATTTTCCAATATATATTGAGAAAATATGTATATATTTACACATCACTGTATCATCTACTATTGATTTTAATTATTATTTACTTTTTAAAAAAGTAATACAAATAAATAGTGAATAATGCATTAACTGTGTATAAATCTTTATACTGTCGGTGCGTATATATTACACTCATATATATTTTCCTCTTTAATCTTTAATTTAATTAGTGGTTTAGTGCTTAGGGAATTGCTGCTAACAAAGACACTTTTATTATGATACTTGTGCCCTTGATCCGTATAATGACAAATAATTAATGAAGTTGCTATCTAATCTTGACCCGTATAAACCCTTTGTTAAGATACTTGGCTCTCACCTTTGAATTTATGGCACATGGATAACTTCGTTTCTTTTCATTTCTTCACCACCAAGCACTATAGTCTTTAATAGCCACATGTTGTAGCATTTTCCTATAAAAGACAGCATCATGAATTAGTGTATCAGAAAAATACAAAACATCATATGTAGTGATTGAGTGAATATTGGGCTGATAATTATTATTTTAAAAAGAATATAATATTTATGCATTTTTAGTATATAAAGATTTATACACATTTATTATGCATCTGTATTACTTTTATTTAAAAGTCATCTATCATTTATTTGTGTAAAAATTGTTACATTATCAATGCATATATTTTTTTTTGAGAAAATATTTGGAGTATAGATAAATAATATTATTCTTTACCCTTTCTTATTATAAAAGAGTATTATTTGTCATACACTTCCCCATAATGCTAATAGCGTAAGACACCTTTTCTTTTTTTATTGAATACAATATTTATAGAATGTTAGGTTAAAATTTTATAAATGTATTTATTTGTATTACTTTTTTGAAAAATGAATGATGATTAAACATGAATAATGAATGATATAGTGACAATATATGAAACTGATAGAGTACATACATTTTATTCTTTTTTTTATATTCATGAATATAAAGAGTGACTTAAGTGAGAGCGATTCTTGTATAAAATCTGTTAGAACAATAAATTCAGGTCTTATAATAATATATGTATGGTTACTATTAAAAGTTAGTTATTAGTAACATAAAAACATGTGTATATATCTTCTTTTAATTTTAACCAATCAAATAAGGTGAAAGTCTGGTTATTATCATTTTTCACAGGTCACTTCCCATAAGAATATTCCTAAACGTAGTTGTTGAGTTCATGATAAGTGCAAAAAAAACTGTTTTTTTATGCTCAAACATAGACATCGTTTTCTCATAATTTTTAAATATGCATTGAAAGTCTTGATCACGGGTTGTTTTTTTTACTTCTAAATAAACATCCCATTAGATAATTAATCATGGTTTATAGATGAAAGAGCCTTTGGCCTTCCATCTAGTTCTACTACTTTTACAACTGATGATCAACATTCTTTGGTAGTGAAAGTTCCTGCGAATTTCAGTCATGTTTTACAGTGAAGGTTTTACTATTTAGACTTATCCCATCCAATCGAAGGTTTTCTATAATTTATGAAGGATATCTATAATTTAGGGGGAAAATCCTCTTAAAAAGCGTCTATGAACTGTAGTTGGAAAATTGTTCATGTGAACTTACATTGCAATTAGAAAAACGAGCTTCATTGTTTTATAAAAAAATGTGCTTCATTAAATTATTAAAATGTCCTCTAACTTCTCGAATAACAAAGAAAAAATCTCAGTTTCATATTAGCTTATTGGGTACACACGTATATTAGCTAATTGGAAGAGGATTAATTTTGGGAATTTGAACTAAGTACTCACGCTTTATCTTACCTAAGTTTAGTAATTAAGCTAATTTTTATGCATCTATATATGAACTTATTCTGATCGTTATGATGGGGTGACATAGTTTTAGTTGGAAGAAGTTTCCTTTTTATTTTTGTCCTAAAGTGTCACATGATACCATGTGATTTGAACTACCTTCAAAATTGATGAAGATTTTGACAGGTGAATAATGGGATCTTAGATAATAAAATCAATGAAATAGGAGTAAGATGTGGACTTTCAAATTATGTTTATAAGATATGCTAATTAAAATAACCAACTGACATTGAGAAATGGAGCTAGCTAGAAGCTAGGATGGCCCAATGACAAAGTTTCCATTGTTCAGAAAAATTCAATGTACTCGCTACGATTTTTGACTGAGGGGACACAATCATCCCAACCTTATTCAAACATTACAGTGTATTAAATTACCCATCACGTACCTAACCCCGAATTCAAATGGCTATAATTATAACATCTTTTACTTCTATATTTTAAAGTAATTAGTCATTTGAGTTTCTCATTTTTTATTATTTTATTAGTGTAGTGTTTGGTGTTTTAAAAATTGAAAAACTCAAAACAATCTACAATTTTTTTAAATATGAGTCAAAATATTCTTTTATAACATGTTTTACAATATTTGATAGTGTTGGGAATCCTTCCTAATTGATGTGGAAGCAAGACCAATGAATCTTGGTAGATGAACCATTGAATAATTCAACGATGACTATTCCAAGATCTTGGAATTACTCTTTGAGTCTTGAGATAATAAAGTCTAACTTAAAAAGTTGGAGTAACACTTTTCAAAGTGTCTTGAAAAGTATGACAACAATTTAATCATCTATCATGTCTTTATGATGAAACCTTCTTCCCCTTCATTATATATATAAGGGACTTGTGAGGAAGTGATACAACAAGCAAGTGAGAAAAACAACATAGAGAGAAAGTGAGAGAGTTTATATCCACATAGTATGAGATTTGTATTCCTAGTGTGATACAAGAGAGTTTGTATTTCCATCTTTTTTTGGTGAGATTGAGTGTTATCCTCTTTATAAGAGAGAGTCAAATATTGTAATCCAAATTTCTATAGTGGATATATTTTATGGACTAGGTCCCGTGGTTGTTTCCTTCTCATATTGAGGAGGTTTTTCCACGTTAAAATTCTTGGTGTTATTCTTCTACTCTTCTCTATTTTCTTTATTCACTTGTCGCTTCTACAAGTGCCTATTTTGCATCACACAAAGGAGCGAAATTGGTTTTGAATTTCCCAACAGTGGTATCAGAGCTCCTAGGTTCATTCGGGGAGCTTAGCCTGTGTAGTCCAAGATGAAATGAGCTGCTAATATCTCATTTGATGGAGATATGTTCAAGTTGATAGTTGACAACTATTCCTATTGGAAGCCCATGATGGAGGATCATTTATACTGTAAGGATATGCATGAGTATATTTCTTGAAAAGACAGCCAGAAGATAAGGGTGACAAAGATTGAGAGGTTTCGAATCGAAAATTTGTTGCAATGATTCAGAAGTATATTGATAGAAGTTTATTTGAGCATGTGTCCACACACACAAATGCTTATGAGTTGTGGTCGAAACTTGAATCTATGATTCAAAAGAAAGTTCCTAGAAATAAAGCATCTCTTGTCAGAAGGCCGGTGAAACTCGACTACAAAGATGATTAGAGCATGATAGAGCACTTGTATTCATTAAAGGGTCTTGTCAATCAATTGACAAAGATAGATATGAAGATATATGATGAGTTGCAAGCACTTCTACTACTGAGTTCGTTACATGAAAGCTGGGATATATTAGTGGTCACACTCAACAACTTAGTCCCTGATGGGAAGGTCTCAATGAACATTGTTTCAGACAGTCTATTGAATGAATAATCCAGAAGGAAAGAGCGGAGTACATCCTTCCACTCTGAAGCAAATATTGTAGAGAGATGTGGAAGAAGTGAAACTCATGGGAGGAATGAATCTCGTGGAAGAAGCAAAAGCAATTTCAGAGGTCGCCCTCAATCTCGCATGAGGTCAATAACATGCTATTATTTTAGTAAAGAAGGACATAAAAGATCTGAATGCAGGTCCTTAAAGAGAGACCAGAAAGCTGGAAATGTCCATGAAGATTTAGTTGATCCAAGGAAAAATGGTCATAAGTCTACTATAGTCGTCGCCGCAGATGATGATGTTCTCCTCATTGGAGAAGACAATTACCTAAATGTTGCATATGGTGATTGTGCTTGAATTGTTAACTCCAGTGCTTCTTCCCATGTAAGTCCACATGAAGGTTTCTTCTCAAACTACAAGAAAGGTGATTATGGTACTGTGAAAATGGGAAACCATGTTTCTAGCAAAATTGCGGGAATTGGCGATATTGTGCTGCTAACAGACACATGAGGAAAACTTATATTGCAGGAGGTGAGACATGTCCCAGATATGCGTCTCAACCTTATCTCAATGGGTAAGTGGGATGATGTTGGTTTTGTAAGCCAATTTGGTGCTGGAAAGTGGAAACTAGCAAAAGGCAATCTCGTTATTGCTAGAGGCTCAAAAGAAGGATCTTTGTACATTATGCAAGGAGGAATTTGTTCTGGAGAAGCAAATGTTGCTACCGACTCCAAATATCTTTGGCATAGACAATTGGGGCACATGAGTGAGAATGCACTTCAGATTCTCGGCATAGACAACCTTCTATGTATAAAAGGTCAAATTTTAGATTTGTGTCCTGATTGTCTGTATGGTAAACAACATAGAGTCAATTTTTAGAGAACAGACAATCCCTCACGGAGAGATGAAGTACTTGAATTGGTGCATTCAGATGTTTGTGCACCATCTGAAAGATCTCTTGGAGGAGCCTACTACTTTTTCACATTCGTAGACGATCACTCGAGAAGAGTATAGGTGTACTTGTTGAAAAGCAAAGATCAAGTACTATCAGCATTCAAAGAGTTCCATGCACTAGTAGAACATGAGATTGAGAAGGAGTTGAAGTGTCTGAAAGCAGACAATGGTGGAGAGTATCGTGGTCTATTTGAAGCCTATTGCAAGGCTTTTAGTATCAGACTGGAGAAGACACCACCAAAGACTTCTCAGTTTAATGGAGTAGCTGAGAGGATGAACCGCACAATTGAAGAGAAGATCAAATGCATGTTGCAAGATGTCAATCTCCCCAAGTCTTTCTGGGGTGAAGTAGTGAAGACTGTAGTGGATATCATAAATCGAACACCTTCAAGACCCCTGAACGGAGAAATTATAAAAGAAGTATGGTACAAGAAAAAGACATCATTCAACCACCTGAGAGTATTCAGACGCAGAGCCTTCATTCACATTCCAAAAGATGAGAGAAAGAAGTTGGATGCTAAGACCAAGAAGTGCACTTACCTTGGGTCTCCAAAAGATGAATTTAGGTACAGACTATGGGATCCGATAAACAAGAAAATTGTGAGAAGCGGAGATGTTGGTTTCTTTGAGGATCAGAAGATCAAAGATGTTCAGAAGAAAAGCCAGTGCAAGTCCAAACTTCGCATTGATTCAGGGGGAGAGATTCATCAACAAACAAATCATGATCATCAGATAAATCCAAAACAGATAGACCAACAGGCAGATCTTGCTCACACGGAACTTGACCAGATTAATGAAGAGACAGATCATGATGAAGTAGTGGTAGACACACAAATGCATCAAGAACCCGAGCTAGTAGAACATTAGATGCAAGTTGAACTAAGGTACTCTAGAAGAGGCAGAATACCTTATTCAAAGTATCCTGAAGAAGATTATATCACATTGACAGATAATGGTGAACCTGAAGACTTCTCAAAAGCTATGCAGACATCTGGTAAAAAAGAGTGGATTAAAGCCATTGAAGATGAGATGAACTCCTTACATGAGAACCACACTTATGATCTGGTGGAGTTTTCCAAAAGAAGAAAAGCCTTGAAAAATAAATGGGTTTATAGGCTTAAAGTTGAAGAAAGAAGCTCAAGACCAAGGTAAAAAGCTTGAATTGTTGCGAAAGGATGCAATCAGAAGAAATGAGTTGATTTTGATGAGATATTCTCACCAGTGGTGAAGTATTCCTCCATAAGAGTAGCATTGGGTCTAGCAACTAGCCTAGACTTAGAAGTTGAACAACTTGATGTCAAAACAACTTTCTTACATGGAGACATCAAAGAAGAAATCTATATGGAGCAACCAGAAGGTTATGAAGAACTAGACAAGGAACACTTAGTGTGTCGTCTGAATAAGAGTTTATATGGTCTAAAACAAGCCCCGAGACAGTGGTACAAGAAATTTGAATCCTTCATGACTAAATACAATTTCAAGAAGACAACTGGTGATCATTGTGTATTCATTAAAAGGTATGAAGATGGAAACTTTATTATCATCCTCTTATATGTTGATGATATGTTAATCATTGGGCGTGACAAGACCATGATTGTTGGTTTGAAGAATGCGCAAGTCTTTTTCTATGAAAGACTTGGGTCCTGCAAAACAGAACCTTGGAATAAGCATAATCATAGATCGTTCCAAGAAGTTGTTATGGCTATCACAAGAGAAGTATATTGAGAAAGTTCTCAAGAGATTCAACATGGATAAGGCAAAGCCTATTAGTGTTCCACTTGCTGGACATTTCAACTTAACAACAATGCAATGTCCAACTAGTGATGAAGAATGGAAAGAAATGAGCAGAATGCCTTATTCCTCTGTGGTAGGAAGCCTAATGTATGCTATGATTTGTACAAGACCAGATATTGCCCACACAGTTGGAGTTGTGAGTCGGTTCTTGTACAATCCCAACAAAGAGCATTGGAATGCAGTGGTGTCGTCTGAATAAGAGTTTATATGGTCTAAAACAAGCCCCGAGACAGTGGTACAAGAAATTTGAATCCTTCATGACTAAATACAATTTCAAGAAGACAACTGGTGATCATTGTGTATTCATTAAAAGGTATGAAGACGGAAACTTTATTATCATCCTCTTATATGTTGATGATATGTTAATCATTGGGCGTGACAAGACCATGATTGTTGGTTTGAAGAATGCGCAAGTCTTTTTCTATGAAAGACTTGGGTCCTGCAAAACAGAACCTTGGAATAAGCATAATCATAGATCGTTCCAAGAAGTTGTTATGGCTATCACAAGAGAAGTATATTGAGAAAGTTCTCAAGAGATTCAACATGGATAAGGCAAAGCCTATTAGTGTTCCACTTGCTGGACATTTCAACTTAACAACAATGCAATGTCCAACTAGTGATGAAGAATGGAAAGAAATGAGCAGAATGCCTTATTCCTCTGTGGTAGGAAGCCTAATGTATGCTATGATTTGTACAAGACCAGATATTGCCCACACAGTTGGAGTTGTGAGTCGGTTCTTGTACAATCCCAACAAAGAGCATTGGAATGCAGTGAAGTGGATATTGAGATATCTGAGAGGAACTACCAAAAGATGTTTATGCTTTGGTAATGAAGATCCTATGTTAGTTGGATACACAGATGGAGCTGTATCTTGGCAATCCAAGTTACAAAGATGTGTTGTTGCATTATCAACAACTGAAGCAGAATATATTGCAGCATCTGAAGCTGGCAAGGAGATAAAATATATGAAAAATATCTTGCATGAGTTAGGTTATGTTCAAGATAGATATGTTTTGCACTGTGATAACCAAAGTGCAATTCACCTAGCTAAGAATCCTACGTTTCATGCTCGGACAAAACACATTGATTATCGTTATCATTGGATACAAAATGCTTTGGAGGATGGTGAGTTGTAGCTAGAGAAAATGCATACAGATGATAACTGGTCCGACATGATGACCAAGACAGTTTCACTCAAGAAGCTAACAGACTGTTGCAGAGGTACAGGACTGGTGATACCCATCAATTAATTCAAAAAGGGGGAGATTTGTTGTGAATTCTTCCTAATTGATGTGGAAGCAAGACCAATGAATCTTGATAGATGAACCATTGAATAATTCAATGATGGCTATTCCAAGGTCTTGGAATTACTCCTTGAGTCTTGAGATTATGAAGTCTAACTTAGAAAAGTGGAGTTGCACTTTTCAAAGTATCTTGAAAAATATGATAACAATTTAATCATCCACTATGTCTTTATGATGGAGCTTTCTTCCCCTTCACTATATATATAGGGGACTTGTGAGGAAGAGATACAATAACCAAGTGAGAAAAACAACATAGAAAGAAAGTGAGAGAGTTTATGTCTACATAGTGTGAGATTTGTATTCCTAGTGAGATACTAGAGAGTTTGTATTTCCATCTTTTTTGGGTGAGATTGAGTGTTATACTCTTTGTAAGAGAGAGTCAAATATTGTAATCCTACTTTCTATAGTGGAGATATTTTCTGGACTAGGTCCCGTGGTTGTTTCCTTCTCACATTGAGGAGGTGTTTCCACGTTAAAATTCTTGGTGTTATTCTTCTACTCTTCTCTATTTTCTTTATCCACTTGCCGCTTCCGCAAATGTCCATTTTGCATCACACAGAGGAGGGAAATTGGTTTTGAATTTCCCAACAGATAGAAACTAATTTAATCGTAAAAGGATAAATTTGACCCACATTTGAAATTTGTTAGGATTATTTTGGGTTTTCCATTTTTTGAAGGACCAAACTGGTAAGATCGAAAACATAAGGAAATAAAATGAATATTTACTATATATTTTACTTTCTGATATTACAAAAGTGATGATTGGGTGAACATGTGCGTCCTTGGTTGGTTTAATTTTTTGATCTAGTAAAAAATATGGTATTTATTAGGGTCTGATATTGCAAAAGTGATGATTGGGTGAACATGTGCGTCCTTGGTTGGTTTAATTTTTTGATCTAGTAAAAAATATGGTATTTATTAGGGTCTGATATTGACTTTAACTTCTTATTGATCAACACTAAACCCACTACCATCACTTGCAACTTGGAATCACAGCTTTTAGTCAGGTCCGAGAGCTGATATTGATGACAGAAGATACACTTTAGGATATTTATGTTTTCTTTGGGATATTAAATCAAAAAATGTCATGTACAATATTTGTTCAATTATTGTTGGTGGTTAATGCTCTAGTTAGATCGAAGCACGTAAAAAAAGAGAAAGATGTAAGAAAGAGAGTGAAGAGAGAAAGATGAAAAATAGAATGAAATTTTATGTTGTTTGGTTGTATAAAAAAATAGGAGAAAGAAGTGATTTTACTCACCAGTTTTCTTCTCTCATTTTCTCTTCACCTTATAGAAGAAAGAAATTTGGTAGACCTTACCTTATTTTTTACTCTCTCCTCTTAAATTCAATCCTCAAGGAACACTTAGTGTGTCGTCTGAATAAGAGTTTATATGGTCTAAAACAAGCCCCGAGACAGTGGTACAAGAAATTTGAATCCTTCATGACTAAATACAATTTCAAGAAGACAACTGGTGATCATTGTGTATTCATTAAAAGGTATGAAGATGGAAACTTTATTATCATCCTCTTATATGTTGATGATATGTTAATCATTGGGCGTGACAAGACCATGATTGTTGGTTTGAAGAATGCGCAAGTCTTTTTCTATGAAAGACTTGGGTCCTGCAAAACAGAACCTTGGAATAAGCATAATCATAGATCGTTCCAAGAAGTTGTTATGGCTATCACAAGAGAAGTATATTGAGAAAGTTCTCAAGAGATTCAACATGGATAAGGCAAAGCCTATTAGTGTTCCACTTGCTGGACATTTCAACTTAACAACAATGCAATGTCCAACTAGTGATGAAGAATGGAAAGAAATGAGCAGAATGCCTTATTCCTCTGTGGTAGGAAGCCTAATGTATGCTATGATTTGTACAAGACCAGATATTGCCCACACAGTTGGAGTTGTGAGTCGGTTCTTGTACAATCCCAACAAAGAGCATTGGAATGCAGTGAAGTGGATATTGAGATATCTGAGAGGAACTACCAAAAGATGTTTATGCTTTGGTAATGAAGATCCTATGTTAGTTGGATACACAGATGGAGCTGTATCTTGGCAATCCAAGTTACAAAGATGTGTTGTTGCATTATCAACAACTGAAGCAGAATATATTGCAGCATCTGAAGCTGGCAAGGAGATAAAATATATGAAAAATATCTTGCATGAGTTAGGTTATGTTCAAGATAGATATGTTTTGCACTGTGATAACCAAAGTGCAATTCACCTAGCTAAGAATCCTACGTTTCATTCTCGGACAAAACACATTGATTATCGTTATCATTGGATACAAAATGCTTTGGAGGATGGTGAGTTGTAGCTAGAGAAAATGCATACAGATGATAACTGGTCCGACATGATGACCAAGACAGTTTCACTCAAGAAGCTAACAGACTGTTGCAGAGGTACAGGACTGGTGATACCCATCAATTAATTCAAAAAGGGGGAGATTTGTTGTGAATTCTTCCTAATTGATGTGGAAGCAAGACCAATGAATCTTGATAGATGAACCATTGAATAATTCAATGATGGCTATTCCAAGGTCTTGGAATTACTCCTTGAGTCTTGAGATTATGAAGTCTAACTTAGAAAAGTGGAGTTGCACTTTTCAAAGTATCTTGAAAAATATGATAACAATTTAATCATCCACTATGTCTTTATGATGGAGCTTTCTTCCCCTTCACTATATATATAGGGGACTTGTGAGGAAGAGATACAATAACCAAGTGAGAAAAACAACATAGAAAGAAAGTGAGAGAGTTTATGTCTACATAGTGTGAGATTTGTATTCCTAGTGAGATACTAGAGAGTTTGTATTTCCATCTTTTTTGGGTGAGATTGAGTGTTATACTCTTTGTAAGAGAGAGTCAAATATTGTAATCCTACTTTCTATAGTGGAGATATTTTCTGGACTAGGTCCCGTGGTTGTTTCCTTCTCACATTGAGGAGGTGTTTCCACGTTAAAATTCTTGGTGTTATTCTTCTACTCTTCTCTATTTTCTTTATCCACTTGCCGCTTCCGCAAATGTCCATTTTGCATCACACAGAGGAGGGAAATTGGTTTTGAATTTCCCAACAGATAGAAACTAATTTAATCGTAAAAGGATAAATTTGACCCACATTTGAAATTTGTTAGGATTATTTTGGGTTTTCCATTTTTTGAAGGACCAAACTGGTAAGATCGAAAACATAAGGAAATAAAATGAATATTTACTATATATTTTACTTTCTGATATTACAAAAGTGATGATTGGGTGAACATGTGCGTCCTTGGTTGGTTTAATTTTTTGATCTAGTAAAAAATATGGTATTTATTAGGGTTACTAATATACTTTAACTTCTTATTGATCAACACTAAACCCACTACCATCACTTGCAACTTGGAATCACAGCTTTTAGTCAGGTCCGAGAGCTGATATTGATGACAGAAGATACACTTTAGGATATTTATGTTTTCTTTGGGATATTAAATCAAAAAATGTCATGTACAATATTTGTTCAATTATTGTTGGTGGTTAATGCTCTAGTTAGATCGAAGCACGTAAAAAAAGAGAAAGATGTAAGAAAGAGAGTGAAGAGAGAAAGATGAAAAATAGAATGAAATTTTATGTTGTTTGGTTGTATAAAAAAATAGGAGAAAGAAGTGATTTTACTCACCAGTTTTCTTCTCTCATTTTCTCTTCACCTTATAGAAGAAAGAAATTTGGTAGACCTTACCTTATTTTTTACTCTCTCCTCTTAAATTCAATCCTCAACTATATAAGAGAAAAATGAAATTTCTATTCAACTTCAATCACTAATGATTGACTTGAGTAGAGTTGTAACCTAAATTTAAACTATTCTCTAAAACTAAGAAGCATTCAATTAAAACTCACCATTTTTAGAATGATTTAAGAGTTCAAATTGACAGATATATATTTATTTATTATATGGGGATAAATCTATTTATATTTAAGTTTAAGTTACATTCATATTCTATCATTTATTTTCTTAAATTTAATAGACTAAATGGACATGATGAGAGAGAAAAAGATAATTTTTAAATAACTTTTAATTTTCACTCATTTAATCCGTAGAATTTAAGAAAATAAATTGCTGAAATTGAATGTAACTAGAATAACTTAACTTGGGTTGTAAACAAATTCATCCTCATATTATATCAAGTATAAATCTGATTATATATATATATATATATATATATATATATATATATATATATATATATTATATATATATATATACTATACGAATATAAAGATTATATATATATTGTACGAATATAAAGATTATATATATACTTTTTATCAACAATGAAGATTTCATTAATAAAGATTATATATAAATAAACATAATAAAATGAATTATATTTTGTTCAAATTTAACTAGTTTATTATGCTATATTTTCGGTTCAAATTCAATTCATTTAACTTATGAATCAAATTTATAAAATTAAATAAAGAATCCATCATTCATCCAACTTGAAGTAATATTATCACTGTAGCGTGCTCTTGTTATACTATGGTCTTTATGATATTTAATAGTGGCAGGGGAATTTTTCTGTACTGAAACTGATTTGGTTGGAGATGCATTCTTGTTTTATCAGTTGTATGTACCACTGGCTGGTAGCCTATCGATAATAAACTTCCATTTGTTTCTGAAAAAAATACGATTTACCACATTGTCTTTTTCTTATATCGGGTATAATTGTTTAGAAGTGTGACTCATTAGGATCAAAACATGTGAGTATAGACTTAATCTTAACAGATATAACGTTTTAGGTATCACATGTTTATATGTTTAAAAAATTAAGTTTAGGCCTATAAACCTATTTACAAGTTTATTATATTATAAGACTTTAAAATATACCAAAAAAAACCTACCTTTAAATTAGTTAAGATGTATACCGTTAAATATGTCTATCAAATATCAATAATTATATTATTTTCATTCAAATTTCACATATAATATATAGTAATTTTAGTTAAATTAAAATCACAACACTAAACAATATTACTATATATATATATATATATCATCTTATATAAATTCTTAGTGAATAGATATTTTACTCATTAACGAAACTTTAACATTTTCCCTGCATAAACTTAAAGCAACTTGTGATGGACCAATCTTCAACAATAACATCCTTGAATCACAGAAATATTCTATTTTACATCAGAAGTTGTCAACTCATCACCATTAAAACTTCTACTCTCTGCTGAAGCGCTTGTTAAGCCGTGCAATGAAAATAGTCCTACTCCCAACAAAATTATTATTTTTTAGGTCTAACAGACAATTATCAAAGACAGGTAGAAAACACAGCAAGAGCAAATATCGACCATTACAGAAAAGATTTTCATGTTGGGATTTGGTTGCTAAGTACATTAAATGTTATTTGGACTTTCAGTGAATGTTTTGGGAGTAGCATCACACCACACTTGCCCCACGTTCACGTTATTATGACATACACTTCATTGAAGCCGCGTGTATGTTCTTTACAAGATCCTCCACGGTCAAATTGTAACCTTCACCCATCTGCAAATAGTAATATTCAAATACAGTTACACTAAATTATTAATAGATCTTAAATTGAAAGTTTTTATATTAAGTAAAATCAAAGTCATGGTGGTAAGAGAGAGGAGATAAAATAAATCTAAGATAATAGAATGAATTATATTTCTGACATGATCTAATAAAAAAGTATTCACTAAAAATATTTTAAATCCTGAATGTATTAAATTTTGAATCATTCATTTGATATTTTTAAGAATAAAAGATCTAAATTGAGTACTGAAAAAGCGTGGACAATATTTTTATTCCTAACAAAACCTTTTAATCATGGATGTGAAAATAAACTAATCGTAAATATTAATATGGTACAATAATTATACTAATTAAAATTGATTGGTTTTAAAATATACAGGTCATATATGTTTCATTTAAAATTACAAATAAATTATAAAAGCAACTTAATTATTATCAAAATATTATTGTGAATGATTAAACACAATTAACTACAACCTTTATTTACATTTCTAATATGGTTTATCACAAAATCACATATTTTATTTTAACATATAAATTATGTAAGTAAAAATAGGTATGAACTTTTATGATGACTATATCATCATATCAATATCTTCTTCATATCAATATCTTCTTCTGTTTGATAACTAATATACTATTTATAACACCTAATTTAATTGGTCAATATTATAAAACGAGTCACTGTTTTTTTTTTCTACAGGTATCCTCGCACTAGAGGGAATCCTGTTCGAGCCGGGAATATCACAGATACGTGTGACTAACTCTCCCAACGAGCATTTTTTCCATCCACATATGATAACTTTCTAAAGAAGTAAATCATGTATAAATTTAGTTTCAAACAAAATATATTAGTAATGGAAATTGATATCTAAATTATTGACACAAGCGAACTAAAATGGATGGCAAATAAAGAAGGATTAACATATCTCACCTTTATAATTTTAATAGGCTAAATGATCTATTATTTCCTAGGAATAACATTATCCCCTCTTTTCTTCCAAATTTTATCCCTTCATTTTTTTAATCTCTTATAACATCCTTAACATTTTAACTCTATTATTGTCCTTAAATAAGACATATAACTTATTTTATAATTGTTTATATCTTTTCAAAAATTAAATAACTTTTTTCCTTTTTACTCAAGGTACAACAAACTCCTTAGAATGCACCCCACATTTATACTTACTGTGCTGATTTTCTATCTCCTTCACATTCTTCCATTCTTTTATTACTTTCACACTGACAGCAATTAGTGAATCGTGCAGCAATTATGAACGTAACCAACTTTGTTTTCTCTCCAGAGGTGCAATCAGTAGAAATTCCATCATTAAAATATACGCCACATTCTCTAAATTTAGGTTGAGAGTGCCCTATACCTGAGCAATGAAGGTTATATCAAGAGAATAATCTCCAAATGGCAAGACACTGCTATGGACAACAAAGAGGTTCAGACTTTGAATTTGTGCCAATATTTTGACCAGAAGATCCTTTTGCTTCTGACAATGGATCCGAAGTAGCACCTCTTGCCCTGACATTCTTGCTTTCACTTGGAGGAGTGGTTCACTACCACAGGAATTTTCAATGCTTCCCTCTTCACATGATGAGGAATCATAATTTTCTCCATTCAGTTCTGGATCCTTTAGGACCACAACCCTTGTCCTTTTGCTGTCTTCTTCTAAAATTGATACACGTTCTTTAAGTTCTTTAATATACTTGATAGCATTCCCTAGTACAGAAGCCTTGTCTACCTGTGGATTAATTGATTAATTGGTTACAACCAATAAGCAATTACATCTTTGTAAACAATAATAAATTATCAATCTCCAACTTTATACTTTTTCTTATTAATAAATTTTAATGCTTATAAAAAAATGATAATGTTTAGATGGATAAATAAAGTTATTAGGCATTTCAGAAACCCTTAAACTAGAACTAAATTAAGAGAACATTCCTTATTAATTCCATGAGGAAAGACTAATTGAACATTAGGTTATCAAGGATGATATAGATTATAATTTGAGTTGCCTTATAATTTCACTGCTTTAGTTCCGTATAGTAGAGTCAGTTTAGTAAGTATGGAAAGTTAATTATAAGACAAAAATCACCTGTTTTAAATAGTGTCATATTCTCTGTTCTAAACCAATTAGGATATTACTTTTTATTTTTTAAAATTTTCTTTTATTCATATGACAATATATGATTGATTTAAGATAGGAAATATGATATCATTAAGGACATATGATCCACCTCAAGTTGAATCCATCCCTTTTTTATTCATTTAACCATGTTCCTATCCTCTTTTGTGAGGAGAAAAGGTTAACTACTTTATTATTATATTAAGAAAAGGAGTCATAAGGATTGAACTCGATTGAGATCACTTTAATGATGGAATTATTTTATGAGAATAATAGGATAGAGTGTACCTTCTTTAGGTCAGGAATAAGGGCTGCAAGAGCAATGAGGCTCTGACTAAGCTTCTCCCTTCGCTTTCTCTCAGCAATGATGTGATCATAAGTACGAGCTGCAGATCTTTTACCAAGTGTGGTTTTTGTTCCAAAGTTTTGATTTTTTGAGGACCCTTTTGTGGTCTTAGCTGAGATATGTTTTGAAGGGTTTAAGGTACAGTCAAAATCATAAAACTGGGTGGTGGTGTTGTCAAAAGACAAAATCTGAGACGGAAAATAGGAAATTGAGGAAGAGGGAAAAAAATTTAGTGATGAATTTTCAGTGATGCTGGATGTGTTGCTACTTGTGTTCCCCTGCATTGCACTTGCTATGTCATGTGAAAGAAACTCTTCATTATCAACATCAAACAAGTTGTTCAAGTTGCATTCCTCTAGAAAGAAATTGTAATCATCTATTTCCTGTAAAAAAGAAAAACATCTAAATAAAATCCAAACAACAATTTTTTTATAACAAATTGGATCAGGACCTAGTGGTGTTGAGCAAATCTTACAGTTTACATTTAAGTCGCAAAGCTAGTTTCTATATGAAAATTGGGTTATGACAGCTGGAACAACTTAAAAGCTTATTGGTAAACTGCTGGTTAAACATGAAATTTTTGTATCATCCGAAACCATATTAAAACATAATAAATTCATCAATGCATAATCAGTATTAAGATGTCTCATGAACCATACGTAAAGTATCCATAATAATTTAACCGAAGCATATGAAGATATATGGAGGAATTAAAATGAATTTCTTACCAAATCAGATAACCAACATGTTGATGCTGATGCGTCTATCGGTGTGTTTGATTCCTCCATAATAAATTAAAAGGGGTTACAGAAATAAATTTAATAGCAATACTTATATACTATTTCGTGAAACAATGAACAATGAGACTATTATTTCAATTTGGTGCAAAATGGGAGTAGCTTTTGTTCACTCTTTATAGAAGCAGTGCTCTAATAGTGCAATTCCTCCAATAACCCTAGCCATGGACACCTAAGGCCATAAACAAATACTTCAAAAAATAAACACGTGCGAACAATCTCCTACGTTCTCCAGCCTCTTAGTTTATTTCTCTTAACTGTTGTGACCATTTATTTATCTTGCCTTAGATCTCAACAATAGAAAGCAATAAGATCATGTGTATGGGTAATATAATTTTTTTATATATTATCATCATATTACTTAGTTGGGAGCAAATCTTTTTTCGCATGTGTCACTTTCAATAATTAGTTAAAAAAATATATATTTAAATTAAAAATTTAATAATTAATTAATTTTTTTATCAATTACGTTAAGTAGGACATGCACTAACAATGTATTCTTATTCATGTGATACTAATTATTGTTTGATAATAAAAATAATATAAATAAAAAATATATATATTAACAATAAAAAATATTACACTAATAATATAAACATATATTTAATTCGAATCTATATTCTGATATGTGCCACTTTGGATCTTGGAATGGGGAATATGAATCACGTGATGTTAAGATATTGAACTCAATAATGGAGGCAGCTATTTAGCAGAGCACCATAGACCTCCGTTTTTAGAATAGGATTTTATTTTATTTTTATTGAAATTAAATTCTGACTATAACAAATTTCAACCGAAGGAAGTCGAAAGTGCGCACAAAAAATGGAGTAAAAAAATCTAAGGATGGGGTTAAGGTTTCGTAAGTAGTTTAAAATTAGCTAGAGTTTAAAAGTAATTTGAGAGCTTATAAGGGAAGGTAACTGAAAACTTATAAGTCAAAAACAAAAAATTAGGAGCTTATAAGATAATTGATATACAAAGCTATTTGGTAAGATTAAATTATAATTTAGTCACTATGTATAAAATAAAATAAATCTCCGACTTATAAGTCACAAGTCACTTCTAAATACTTATCAAATATGGACTCATTTTTTTATCGACAGAAAATAGTTTTATTAGATATGTACTACAATGCAGAAAAACTACAATAGTGAGACAAAGATGATAGAATGAAAAAAAAAATACATGAAGGTGTGTTTAAGAGTGGTGAAAAAGACAATTTTAGAAGACATTCACTGGATTGCAATTTAGCCAGAGTAGGGCATAGTTGATCTACCTTTTTCCAAAGATCCAAAACTAAAATCTCATATTTGTTGCCTCAGCCATATGTTGCACAAACATCTAAGCTAAATTGAAAATAATATTATTATAAGATAGTCAAATAGACCAAATTGTTGCTAATCATTATGACATACACATATTAATGGTGAAATTCTTTCTTGGTTCTCCAGATAACGCAATGCAAAGATCTAACCAATTATATATTAGTTGTCAAACACAAAAGGTAAACCTAGAGGAAGATAAGATGTATTGAGAAAATTATGGTTGACATTACATAGTCTCCATAAGAGTCATTCTCCCTGTTGTCGCACCCAGATTTTCGGCTGTACGACTTTGTTAGAGTCGCCACTACATTTTAAGCCCAATCTTTGAAACTTTTTAATTATTTATAGAAAATAAAAGATTTGTTAATTGCTAAAAAGTCATAAAAAAAGTTTGTTAATTATTAGCTATATTAAAGGGATTTTATCTATTTTTATTATTTATTAAGAAAAAGTTTGTTAATTAGTTGCTAAAGGGGATCATTTTGTTATTAGTTGTTTATTCCATATAAAAAATTATTTATTATTTATTTCTGGTTGGATCTTTAAAAAAAAGATTACACTACAATTGTGTTTTTATTTGCTAAATAATTATTGTTTAGTATTGCAACAATACTATGTATTAATACAAAGAGAAAGAAATAAATATAAAAAATGAAACTTGAGGGAGATATAATACAACATGCCATGAAACAAAGGAGTTGACCTGGATGAGCCACGTGTCATGTCACGGTTGGCTATTATAAGGTAGTGACAGATTTGCACACGTATCAGAGTGATGTTGATTGGATTAGGAGTACATGGTATCTAACCATGCACTCATGAATGTCAAATCCCACACTGCTACGGAAGCGTAGATCCAGTGCGGTGCACTCCACATGGACTGTAGTGTTTGTCACGGCTTCATTGGTGGAACGGAGGGTGCACTATACCTGGGCTAGGCTTGACCGCACCTAATCATTCGCTAGGAGGGGGAGTGTAGGTCCTCTACATCAGCGACCACACAAAGAGGAATGAACATGCCTTGGCGTCACCGTATGATTAGTCGTGGCTGCTAGAACCGTTGACTGGTTGATTACGATGCCACATGGAGCAACGTTATGGGACATAAAAGGAGTTGCACGACCCTAATAATGAAATCAACCTCGCCGAATCGCAACTCTCAAAATTTCTCTCCATCTATACTTTTTTCTAATTTTTGGGACTATTTTTCTTGGAATATTTTCTTTGCAGTTTTTTTGTATCCTTTTTTTGGAATTGCTCTCTTGGATCCTTTGTAGTGACCTAGCCTATATTATTTATAGAAAAATACTACTAAACTAAATCCTAAGATTAATTTAACCACAACATCTTTGATTTCAAATTCAACACACTTTTAGGAGTTTAATCTTTTCTAACAAATTTGTCCACTTGATTTCATTTTTATTTTTATTTTTCTGAAAATAAAATGGAAGGTTCTAAATCATATTACAAGCATATTTTATTTAACTATTTTAATAAATTCAAAAGTAGTTATAAAAAAAGCATAAAAATTGTTTGAATTAATTTTTATTAATTTAATATCTTAATTTCGAAAATATTAAAATAAAATAAAGTCACTTTAGATTTGAATTTTGGTTAACCTAATCACTTAGATGTAGGAACCTTAACACAACATGTTTATTTTTGAGTTTTGATTAACCTAATCACTTAGATTTAGGAACCTTAACAACATTGATTTTAATTTTTCAAAAAAATGTTTTGGGCCTTTTTTGGTCCGGACAAAAATGAGTGTTCACAGATGCCGCTCTTTACTTGTTGCATACATGATAGCAAGGAAACCGAGGTTTGGAAGCTATCATGGTAGGTAACCAATAAAGAAATGAACGCTATTTTGTCGAGGCTCAAGGCCATTGGGAAAGAAACCGATTTTTGACAACGCAGAGCGATGCTCTGCTGATGGACCAAGAATTTGTTGAGGCAGTTCCTACATTGCCAGAAAGAATCAGGGATTTGATGAGGTAACTGTGTTGCCATAATGAACCACAAATTTGTTGAGCAGTTCCTGCGTTTGCCATAATGAATTACAGAATTGTTGAGGCAATTCCTACATTTGTCGTGATGAACAAGGGATTTGTTGAAGCAGTTCTTACATTTGTCTGATGGACCAGGGATTTGTTGAGGTAGTTCCCACATTTGTTGTGATGAACCAAGGATTTGTTGAGGCAGTTCCCGCATTTGCCGTGATGCATCAGGGATTTGTCGAGCCATTTCCCGCATTTGCCATGATGAACCATGGATTTGTTGATGCAATTTTCGCATTTGCCGTGATGAACCAGAGATTTGTTGAGGCAGTTCCCACATTTGCCATGATGAACTGGGGATTTGTTGAGGCAATTCTCACATTTGCCGTGATGAACCAGAGATTTGTTGAGGCAATTCTCGCATTTGCCATGATGAACTAGGGATTTGTTGAGGCAATTCTTACATTTGTCGTGACGAGCCAGGGATTTGTTGAGGCCATTCCCGCATCTGTCATGATGGACCAGAGATTTGTTGAGGCAATTTCCGCATTTCCCGTGATGGACCATGGATCTGTTGAGGCAATTCCCGCATTTTCCGTGATAGACCAGGGATTTGTTGAGGCAATTCCCGCATTTGCAGTGATGGACCAGGGATTTGTTGAGGCAATTCCCGCATTTGTCATGATGAACCATGGATTTCTTGAGGCAGTTCCTGTGTTTGCCATGATGAACTAGAGATTTGTTGAGACAGTTCCCGTGTTTGCCATGATGAACCAGAGATTTGTTGAGGCAGTTCTCGCGCTTGCCATGATGAACCAGGGATTTGTTGAGGCACCCGTGTTGCCATACTGAAGGTTTTTGTGAGGCTAGAAAATTCATTTGCGGAAGGGAATGTTCCGCATTGATTGTTTATGCAGACATGGTGTAGAAATGTATGTTGAGATGTTATGCAATTTCTGGTTTTATTGTGCATGTTTGTTGGAGGGGCAATGCAGAGATGTATGTTTGAATGCATAGTTATATGTGATGCAATGTTTTTTTGTTTGTTTTTTGTGCTTATTGATGAACGATGTAGATAAACATTTTGAATGCATGGTTATATGCAATGCAATATTTTGTTTATGATTATTGGAAGAATAATGTAGCGATATATATTTGAATGCATGGTTATATGCAATGAACGATTATTCAATATTTTGTTTGTTTGCGCTATAATGATTAGTGTATGAATATGAGTATTATATGTTTTGTTTGAATGTAATGGAATGAGGGGTAAGACCCATGCACCAATTCTAAGGTATCACTCATTGTTTATTTCTATATTTGTTGGATAAAACTCATCAACTTCTATAGACTTGACTGAAGCGACCCTTATTGTCTTATGTTGAGTGGCACCATAAATTTTTATATATCAAATTTTGCCCCAGTTTACCTGAAGATGCCTTTCTACTTAAGGTGATTCATAAAATTGTCTGAGTATAATGTTGGTGATAGTGACTAAACCCAATCATATTGCCCTAGTGTAGGTTAGCTGAAGATTTCTTGCCAGAGCTTTGGTTTTCTTGTGATAATAACACTGCCCCAATGTCCTTATTTTGAACTCTTGTCTTCATCCAGGTGGTATTGCTCATAAACTTGCTCCAGTTTGGGTGACTGAATAGTATTAAGTCTTCATTTTGAGGGTGTTCATTTAATTTTTCCTATTTTTTGCTTAGAATACCTTATGTAGGCATCTGTCAGGAATTCTCTCATTTTATTATGACTCTAAGCCCCCTTTTGTAGGTTTTCGACTTAGAACCTCTCTCATTTTCCTAGGTTGCCGACGTGGGTTTTCAACCTAGCACTTTTTTTTGCTATTTTTTCATTGATTTTTTTGTGAACACCCTTATATGTGATGACTTTACTTGGTATGAAGTACATGAAGACTTCTTTGAGCCAACGCGGAAGTTGTTCTTGATGGTGATAACTTAAGATTACCCTCTTTCTTATTTGAGGGATTTTGGCTTTTTGTGATCGAATCAACTTATTGAATCATAAAATGTCACTTCACAATTTCCCTAGTTTTAAGCTTTTTATAAACGTTTACAAGAAAATGAGATCAACTCCAAAAATTGCCACAGTTTGGGCTTCTTGTGACCTTCCACTGCCCTAGTGTTAGATCATTCGAGTCATTCTTCTATTCAAATTGATTTGGTAAACTTGGACTGTGAGGCTTTAGACCATGAATCATCTTAAAACCTGCCCCAGTTTGAGAGCCTCCAATTTTCCTTTGCCTTTATTCCTCTTTATTTCATGCATAACATTTTTTATTAAACAATGATTATGCAAATTTTGATGAGTGTTTGGGCTATGAGTGGTAGTGATGATAAAATTTAATTTGGGTTTGGCTTGGGTAGATATGGTGGTGGTGATAATGATAGAATTCAATTTGGAATTGGCTAATAGTAGATGTGGTGGTGACTATGATAGAATTGAATTTGTGTTTTAGCTCATGAGGGATGGTGAAGTTATGATAATAGTGAGAAAATAAATTTTAACTTATGCATTAAAGATGAGATATTTTTATCAAAATTTTATGAGATTAGTGGAGTCATCATTTTTTCTTCATGATTTGCATCTTAGGCAAATAAGTCTTCGACAAGGTCTTTTTAAGCTTGTATTGTGGCTTGACTAAGGGTTTTCAAGAAACGGATATAAGGCTTAAAACATGTGTTTCACATACCCACCTTCCACCTTTCTTCTTTATCCTATTTTCAATAGTTTTCTAGCATGACAATCAACTACTCAGAGAGTTTTTTAGGTTTTGATAAGGATGACATAAGATTAAGGCGGTAATTTTTTCATAAATGGTTCCTTTTGTGGTTATTCATTGTGCACTTTAATTTACCCTAAATTTTGTCTGAGATATTAATTGGGGATTCTCAGCGGGCTCTTTTTTCACTTTAAGGAAGAATTGTTCTTTGTATTCTCTTATCATTTGGGCACATGAATCGTAAAAAAAATACATTCTTTCTTTAATAGTTGAATGTCAAGGGAAACGATTGGAAAACTACCCTCCTCGGGTTATTGACATATTGAGAATTATTACAAAATTATCTCCTTTCATGATATCTGAACTCAAATGGGGTGACTAGGGATATCTCCATGGTGTTTAGGAATTATAAAAATGCCTTGTGTCATTAGAAAAATTTGCTTGAAGATGTACATCATTTTTTTTGTTCTTATATTTACATCATTCTCCATTTTATTTTTTTTGAATCAAATATCTCATATGAATGCATGAATTAATTTTATTTGGGTTTATTTGGTTATGTGTTCTTTGGACAATGTAGTGAGTGTGGTTAGTATGGTGAGGTATAAGATAGTGAATTTTTCATGATCAATGCATTAGTATATATTTATTAAAAAGATATCCATTTGAAAGTAAATCTCCATTCATGAAAAATGAAACCTGGGTAATTGTGAGATGGATTTGGCCTTGACTGCGATCCTCAAATGAGAATTTTTCAAATTGGTCTCCAACTTTAGCTGAGGTTGAAGACAATGTACTAATTGAGAGTTCTCTATCTTTTTGAATGCCTTTAGTTTCAATATTGGTTGCTCTCAGTCGAGTCTAACAGTATTGTTCTTAAAACCAATCTTCAATTGATGAGTGTCTTTAGCAATGAGATCATGAAATGAACGCAGAAAAATGATTTCTTATTGACGCATGATATGCATGAAGTGAACCTTCTTTTCATGTTACATGTATTGGAATGCATGGAATACAAGTATAATAGCTTTGAGCTCATACTACCTTAAAATGCATGACGTGCATAGGATGATGCATTTGATTTATTTGGGATGTATGAATGATGTGAGAATGCAAATTCGCATGTAGCACATGTGATGCAACTATGGAATGCATTTAATTTTCTTTTTTTTAGTGCATGAGACTCTTAGAAAATGCAATTTATGATATTTATGATATATATGACTTTAAATGTATGAAGACTATGTGGAAATGTATGAAACATTTTTTCTTTTATGATGAGATGAGAAGGTTTGTGATAATGAATGGAATGAAATTAAAATGTATGATATGGTAATGCGTGAAATAGAATATTTTGAATGATTTTTATTAATGGATGTATGCATAAGTGAGTGTATGTTTGAGTAACGTGTTTATTTTTTAAATTGCATGCATACATGAGCGAATGAATGCTTAATAATTTTTTATGCATGAATCAATGCCTAAGTCAATGAATGATTACTTTTCTTTTTAAATACATGAATTAATTTTTTCTGAATACATGAATGATTTTTTAGAACACATGAATTAATGATTAAATAAGTAGAAGAGTGTATGAATAATGTATACATGGATGAATGAACAAATGCATAAGTCACGTAATGAAGATATTTTCTTTTAATGTGATGAACGAATGAATAAGTCAATCGATTTTTTTATTTTCGAATGTATGATTGAATGAATAAATTTTTTTTTCGATTGCATGAATGAATGATTGTGTGAATAATGTACTATTTTTAATGAATATATGAAGGCATAAGTCAATGTGTATTTAAATCAATGATGTAAAAACTGTACCATACCGGCCGATACAACCGGAGAACCGGCGAACTGGACCCCTAACCGGTACGGTACAGATGTTGAATTGCCAAGTATCAAAACCGGGCAAAACCGGTCAAAAACCAGTCAAAACCGGTGAACCGGTCGGTATTTGACTAAACCGGCCGGTTAATACATATTTTTTTTAAAAAAAAACTTAAAAACCCATTACAAGGTAACTCATCTTTCCAACCCTTCTTCAAAACTTCAAGGCACATGCTTTCAAGGCATACTTAGATTACACATTTTGATTCATAACATTCGTGTATAATCTCAGTGACATTTGTGTAATCTTGGAGTGTTGTCTAAAGATAGGATTTGGTGCAAAAATATAATCTCGATATGAGACACCTTTGACTCTTGGTGTTAAACATTAAAACTCCAAATTTATTTGTTTTGTAGTGTGCGTTGTGAACTTGTGTCATTTATTTATATTTTGCGGTTGTTAAGTGATACTTTTGGATTGATATATGTTTTGTAATTTAGACTTTGAATTTGTTAAAGACTTAATGTTTTTTGTTTATATGAATTTTGAGTAGATTATGAATATGGATTATGAATTTGAGTATCTACCTATTTGAAATTTGTTTGTTATATGTTTATATATATATTTATATATATAAATGTAAATATAAGCAGGTATGTTCGATTTAACCTGCATGCGGTTTAATTACTAAACCACCGGTTGAACCACTGTATCACTATATCAGTACCTTGACCGGTTTGATAAGCGATACAATTTTAACAACACTGGTTTAAATGATGTATTCTTCTTTTTTTATTTTGAATGTATGAATGAGTAATAGAATAAATCAGCGAATGAATAAATCTTTGAGTTATATGTATTATTTTACATGAATGAATGTATGATTTTTTGATGCATGAGTGAATGAATGAATATCTGGATAAGTAATAGAATGTATGAATGATGTATTTTTTAATTTTTAAAAATATATATATATGGATAGCTTTTTAAAAGAATGTATGAGTTATGTATGCATGCATGAATGAATTATTGTGAATGATAGTTTTTTTTTTGAGTTAGCATATGCATGGATTGAATGAATTTTTTTGAATGATATATTTTTTAATGTATGTATTTATGATAAATGAATTCATAAATGCATAAATAGTGAATGAGATTTTCATATATCTATGTATGTGTATATATATATATATATATATATATATATATATAAGTCAATCAATACAAAATTTCTTTTTAAATACATGAAGGAATGCATTATCAATCAATGGAGATTTTTATTTTTTTGAATGCATAAATGAATGGATAAGTATTTGAAGATGTGCTTTATATGTTTATGCATTCATGAATGAATTTTTTGAATGATATGTTTTTATTAATGCATATTGAATGAAATGTCTAAAAATACAAAATGCGTGCCCCTTAGGGTAATGGACCCTATCTTGGGGTTGGTTTAGCTATCATTAAGATTAACATGTATCTATTTATATTTTTTGAAATTGTTTTCTATCGTTTAGGCTAACTTGGGGTAAAGGTGAGTTATAATGTTTTATTATTTTTGGGGACAAAAGCCCCAAATGTTGTGATATAATGTAACATGATACATTTTTCAAGTTTTCCCAATAGGTATACCTACAAAGTTTTTTTGATTATTTAAGGAACAACATCCTAAGGTAGAGTTCTAAGGTACAGTAGACGTCATAGAAAGCTCTAGACTCCCTATAATGTGCTCATATTGTATCTCTCTCAAAGGAGAAACTCAAGTATTATGGGGTTAGAAACAAGAGCCCAGCTCTAGCGGCTAACTCATAATATTTGGTAATAATATGAGTCATTCACATCACCAATACTTAGAAACGGCAAATGCCATGACCAGTGAGGCTAATATCCCTACTATCCAAAATGTATCACTAATACCTGGGTGTAGGGTATATGTGTGTGCCAAAACTAGTGTACATGGAATATAATCACAATTACAAAATTTATCGTACATTATATTCAAAACACAGTTAATAGCAATAAATAACTACAAATTGTTTTATTGTTAGAAAATAAAAATTAAGTAACCAGATAAATAATTAGTCATACATTTTAAAAATTATGGGTCAGACTCTCTCCAAAAATCCTCAGCAGAGTCGTCAGCTGTCGCGCCCATATTTTCGGCTACACAACTTTATTAGAGTCGCCATTACATTTTACAGTTAAAAATGAAGAAAAATATTTTAAACCCAATTATATTGGGCTTTAGATTTTTGATATCTAGGTTCGAGAGTCGATTACAAGGTATGGAAGGGTATTAGCACCCAACCCGCCCACCTTACGCGGTACCCTTCATTAAATTATATGACTTTATTATATTTTTATATTTATTTGGTGATTTAATTATTTATTTGAAAGAAAAGTTTTATTTATTTTTTATTGTCTGATAAAATGAACTTTGGTCCTACGTATCCCAATTTAGATAACGAATCAAGGCTTACATAGTTCTATTAGTCAAAAAACGTTTGTTGGTTAGGTATTTTAATTAAGGGCATAAACGGTGTAGCATGACTATCCAAAGGATGAGTTGAGAAGAAAGAAGTCCCCATGACGACTGTCTTTCCATCCTTTATGTGATTGACAAATTTTATCAATGAAAATATTTATTTTTGAGTATTTATGAAAAGTGTTTTAATTAATTGTTAATTTAATTGAAAATAACATCTCCTATTGATTTTAGGAATTAATCAAGTGAAAAGAAGCGGCATAGCGCAACCTTTCAAAGATGAGTTGAGAAGAAAGAAGCATCCAATACGACTTTCTCTTCTTTTTATAATGGGCATACTCTAATTACTTTTATCATTGAAACTTTTTTAATTATATACAAAAAATAAAAGATTTGTTAATTGCTAAAAAGTTATAAAAAAGTTTATTAATTATTAGCTATATTAAAGGGATTTTACCTCTTTTTGTTATTTATTAAGAAATTTTTTGTTAATAAGTTATTAAAGGGGATCATTTTGTTATTACTTGTTTATTCCATATAAAAAAATTATTTATTATTTATTTATGTGGTTGGACCTATAAAAAAAGATTACAGTACAATTGTGTTTTGATTTGCTAAGTCATTATTGTTTAATAGTGCAACAATACTATATATTAATACAAAGAGAAATAAATAAATATAAAAAATGAAATTTGAAGGAGATATGATACAATGTGCCATGGAACAAAGGAGTTGGCCTGGATGAGCCATGTGTCACGTCATGGTTCGCTATGTATAAGGTAGTGCCAGATTTGCACACGTGTCATGATGGTGTTGATTGGATTAGGGGTACACGATATGTAACCATGCACTCACGAATATCAAATCACACACTGCTACGGAGGTGCGAATCCGGTGCGGCGTGCTGCACGTGGACTGTAGTGAGTGTCATGGCTTCATTGGTGGAACGGAGGGTGCACTATACCTGGGCTAGGCTTGACCGCACCTAATCACTCGCTGTGAGGGGGAGTGTAGGTCCTCTACATCAGCGACCATGCAAGGAGGAATTAACATGCCTTGGTGTCGCGGTATGATTGGTTGTGGCTGCTGGAATCGTTGACCGGTTGATTACGACCCTAATAATGAAATCTACCTTGCCGAATTGCAACTCTCAAAATTTCTCTTCCTTTCTAATTTTTTTCTATTTTTTGGGACTATTTTTCTTTGAATATTTTCTTTGTAGTTTTTTTCTGTATCCTTTTGTTGGAATTGCTCTCTTGGATCCTTTTTAGTGACTTAGGCTATACTATTTATAGCAAAATACTACTAAACTAAATCCTAAGATTAAGTTAACAACTTCATCATTAATTTCAAATTCAACACACTTTTAGGAGTTTAATCTTATCTCACAAATTTGTCTAATTGACTTTATTTTTATTTTAATTTTTCTGAAAATAAAATGGAAGGTTCTAAACCATATTACAAGCATATTTTATTTAACTATTTTTATAGAATATTTGGAGAGTGACTCTCGTGAAAATTTGACCGACAAATAAATCAAGATTGCAATATAAAAATATGCAAATCAAATTAGAAAATTTCATATAATCTAATTTTGTTGTACAAATATTTGGAGATTTGGAATCTAAGTAAATTAAGGTTGCAATCTAAGAATAAGCAAATCAAATCAGATCAAACAAATTTGATATCAATTTGATTATGTTGTATTTTTAACACAAATCTGGTTTATTTTGCTTAACCTCTCTAACCAATTAATGTGAGATATTCTCCTCATTAAGCACATGTGGTAATACTAGTCTATAAATAGAGTGTCTTATTCACCAAAGAGAAGGAGGGGTGCACACAAAAGAAATTCAAAAAGTATTCATCCTATCCACAACAACCTCAAAATCTCCTATACACAATAACCCAAAAAAACCATTCAACAAAATCCATTCAAATTCCCAACAATTCCAAAAAACACCAAAAAGCATTCCAGAAAATATCAACAACAAAAATCTTTACTTTTCATTTCTCATTCCTGCAAAATTAGGCAAATCACCTTCCCTTTTAGTGTTCTTGGCTTTTTGTGAGAGTAACTAGTAGAGAGATTTTTTAGCCAAATTACATAAATATTATGTTTTTTATGCATTAGTGTCGTTAATGTATACACCAGTGTCGTTAATATGCAGTAGAAACAATTACTCCATTGCTTCAATATTATTCTATTGTATCATCTCCATTCCGCGTGTGGCAGTCAACTCAATCATAAATTTTCCATGCTCATGCAGTCCCAGGTACACAAATGCACTTCTCTATATTTAGTCAATTACATTTGAATATGGGTGGTTTTGATTGGATATCGTTTTCAACAATATGGATTTTGTCTGGTTTTTTTTTATATAATAATAATGACATTAATAATGTTCAATAACATGGTGATGATAATACAACACTATCAATAAGTGTTAATATTTATTTTAGGTGTATATCCATTTTAAGTAGCTATGTTTTTTTTATCTTAATAGCGACATATATTGAGGCAGTGTTATTAATATTGTACGAGTCATCAAACTGGTTAGAGTATTGATATAGTGGTTTAACTAGTGGTTCACTAATTATACCGTATACCGGGAAAATTAAAGATACATATATAATATATTAACATTAATGTTGAAAAATCAATAAAAAACCAATAATTTTTTTATTTTCATTAAAAAATAATTTTAAATAAAAAACGATGAGTATGATCAGTACGGTTCAATTGAAAACTGGCTAGTATCACCAGTCTTGACAGGTATGATTACATGACCTATATAATTATTATACCATATAGGTATATGAATCGATTCACCAGTTTACTAGTTGAACCGGCCAGCACGAGCCGATTTTTAATGAATTAATTTTAGAAATTAATCAGTAATGTTTTGGGGCTAAACCTTAGTTTAGTTTTAGTCTTTTATTATAATATTTTTGCTTTCCTTATTTTTTTCAATATTTTTGGAGAATAAAAGTTTCCGAGACGATTTCAAGTCATTTTATCGAGTTTTTGCCCAGTTTTTGAGTTCCATAATTCAGAATCGAATTCCGATTTCGCCGTTGGCTTCGAAATATTATGTATAGTCAAAATAGAGATCAAGTTTGTCCGTAACTCATCTCTAGGTATTTTTCACCTCTAAATTCAAGTTTTGATGTTTTAGACAAAAAACCTAAATCGGTAGATCGTATATTTCCGGAAAAAGTTACCCAGTAATACTCGGGAAAGAGTTCAATTGCGAAATCACATCGCATCAATCTAGTCGGAGTATTAATCACATCATGGGTCAATGACTTGTCAAACAAGCAAAGTGAAAGCTTCCATAATCCCCTAAATCACTCACCAAATCTCCTCACTCTACTACCATTAGACACATCACTTAAGCTAGTCTAAAGCTAGATTACTTCTCATTAATTTTTAGATTTGAGAGAGGGTGAGGCTCTCCTATAAATACCTCATCCCATCCTCTCATTTTTACATTAATTCTCCTAAAGAAAGTTAAGGTATTCTTTCTCTTTTTCTCTTCTCCATTTTTCTCCACATACACCATGAGAACTCTTAGTATGTTATTCATGGAGTTGAGTTTATGTTTGTTTTCTTTAAATATTTTGTAAGTCATGACTAAAGGGGATGATAATGAAATCATATGAACCTTTGTGTAGGTTTTAACTTGTAAAACTTAAAATTTTCTTCCTTGTTCTTAAATGGAAAAAATATATCTTTGGACAATGTTAGATGAGTTTACTTTCTATAAAAATATTGGAAATTATTGTTAGTATTTGAATATGTTTAAAGGTGTGATTTGAACATCAAATGAATCTTTATTGTGTTTAAGAAAAGTTTATGTCTATTCTTGAAAGTTCAAAATGTTTATAAGTTTTTGTTGAAAATATTTCATTTTTAAAAGGTATTATGTGTAAAAGGTTGTTTAGCATATTTTATTCTTTGATTTCCAAGTTAAATTAATGATTTGGGATAAAAGATGATTTATTAAAGTCTTGACTTCATAAACTTCAAGTGTTATGAAGTTTTGGATATTAAAGTAGTAAAAGTGTTAACTTATGATTTATAGTTCATGACTATGAAATCAACACTTATTAACCCTTGAGGTTATCCTAAAATTTGGAGAGGTGTTGAGATGATCATGAAATTAGTTGTGTTTTCTTTAGTAGCATGCTTTAAATGAGGAGATTGACATAAAAAGTCTTGACTTTATAAACCTAAAGTGTTATGAAGTCTTAGATAGAAAAATGATTTAAAAGTGTTGATCTTGGTTAATTTAGCTTACTTTAAAGTGGTAAGATTGACTTAAAAAGTCTTGATTTGAAAGTATTGATTATGTTTAAGTTGACTTACTTTAAAATGGTAAGTCTAGCTTAATAATCTTACTTAAAAAGGTTAATCTTAATAAAAAAAATTACTTGCAAAAGATAAGTTTTATGAATAGTTATCATTACCAGAAAAATGTAATGAAGTGGAAATAAATGTCTAGAAAAATTTTGTCTAAGGAAAGACTTAGTATTTAAATAGTGTGTCTTTACGACCCACATCTCTTTCCTAGGAACTAACCTGGTGTATATCCATAGATTATGACATAATTCCATTATAAGTTTTGTTAAAACTTTACTTTAGAAAGTATCGTTGTGTTTGTCGCGCCCCGATTTTTGGTTACGCGACCTCTTAGAGTCGCCACTACATTTTATGGTTAAAAATGTAGAAAATTCTTTAAAGCCTAATCCCATTGGGCTTTTGGATAGTTATATCCAGGTTCGGGAGTCGATTACAGATCGAGGAAGGTATTAGCACCTCGTCCGCCCGTAATTCAACGGTACCCTTGCCAATTGTATGATTTAAATACCCTTGAATAATTTAAATTTAAATTTGTGTACAACAAAATATTTATTTACTTTTTATTTTTAAAAGTCTGACAATATTACTTGCTCCTACGTATTCCTATACATTTTAGGAAATCAAGACGTACGTAGTTCTACTTTTAAAATGGTTTGTTGGTAAAAATAATTAACTCCTTAAAAAAGGTGAAGCAGCAGAAACTAATGTCCGCACCGCATCCCATTTTAAAAAAGGTTTGAAAATAATTATAATATTTTTTTAGGCTTTTCATTATTAATTTAAGCATTAAAATAATTTTTAGTTTTTTATTTTTAATTTATGAATTAATCAAATGAAAAGAAGCGTCGTAACGCGACTGTTCAAGGATAATATGAGGACAAGAAGTGTAAACACGACCTGCCTCCACCCTTTGATTAATCCCAAAAAAAGTTAAATTTTGTTGTAAATAATGTTATGTGAAATCATTTCAAATTACACCACTCTAATTAAAAATAATTTTTAAATTGAACCATATTTTGAAGTTGTACAAATAACAATTTTTATTTAATTACAGCAAGAAACAAAATTTAATTAGCTCCTAAAAATAAGCATAGAAAAAAAAACATTTGATTAGTAGCTACATTCAAGTGATTTTTATCACTTTTTGTTATTATTATTATCTATAAATAAAGTTAATTTTATTAAAAAAAGAATATTTATTATTTATCTTCCAAAAATATTTAATGTTTTTTATTTACTGTTTTTAAAAATATTAAATTAAATGTGGCAACTAGCAAAAATTAAATAGATTATGGAAGAATATAAAATATACCCAGGGAGAGTTTTAATCCTGTGTGACCAAAAAAAGATATAAGATGGTTGACGTGTCGCTCAAGGATTGGCTGGAAAATATGCTGCAAAGATCAACGCCACGTGTCTGTCTCTGGCTGGTTGGGACTGAAGGTGCACCACGTCTGCAGTGCACACGCATGCACTAGAGCGGAGCTGTGGAGATGCTCATCTAGTATAAACAACTCCGCAAATAGAGACTACACTCGCCTACGTGTCACTGTTTGGATTGGCCATGGAAGAGGATGCATGGAATGAATGGTGTGCCTGACTGTAGCGAATCTGGACCCGTGGCTTGAGACTTGTTCTGGTGTACGCACGTCTATTGGCAACAGTATGCACCCTCCTGCGTGTCACGTTACTATTGGCAGGACGTTGTAAAGGTTACCTCAGGTGCCAAGTGTTGCTCTATGGTTGATCAGAAATGCAATTCCACGGTGCAAGCAATAAGGTCTCCTGCACTGAATCATTTTCACTATAGCAGTTTTTTTTCTCTCTTGTTCTCTCTATGTAGTGTTTTTTTTTCAGAAAAAGGAAGAAGAACCCTAACCTCATTATAATACTATATTTATATACAAAATTTAACCTAATCTAATCCTAAAAAAAATGCTAAACTGATTTGTTTCATCAAACCACCCACTCCCCTTTTTTGGGATATCAAAACCCATTACTAAGTCAGATTTGATTTGGTAAAATTTTAATTACTTTTTTTTATTTTTATTAAAATATTGCTTTTAAAATGATTTATATATTTTTATATATCCGAATTAAATAATAAAATATAATAAAAATATATTTGAATAAGTTTTAATTATTTCAAATTATATTTTCGAAAAATAAAAATAAAAATAAAAATATTAATATTCTATAGTTTATTAAAATTCAAATGGGGATATTTGGCATATTAGTTATTTATTTTATTAAATTCGAAATAAATCATTAAAATTAATAACAATAGTTTTAACTATTTATTATTTATTTCAAATTTAAATTTCAAAAATAATAATTAAATTATTTATTAACTATTTTTCTGCTTCTTATTTTTAGATAAAATTGTATGGGTTTCTAGCAGCCCAATTCCACTTGGATTCTTTTGTATTTTGAGTTTGATTAAATTTCTTTTGAGAAAAAAGAAGCACATTTATTTTTTTGGGCTTTTTGTGAGTCGGATAAAAATGGGTATTCACAGCTGCCCCTCTTTACTGGTTGGTTATCTGATAGCAATCAAACCAAAGTTTGAGGGATACCATGATAAATGACTAGTAAAGAAATGAATGCTAATTTTGTTCAGGCTGAGAAGAAGCCCAACTTGCTAAATCTCAGTGCTCGAAAATATCAAACTTTCTTCTATGAGTTGAACTATCTTCAATATGGTCTGAGTTTTATGGATGTCAACCAAAGACGCATGTCGGTGTACTGCTAGAATTTGGAGTCAAAGTAGTGAAACCAAAGACACAAGTTGGTGTACTGCCAAAATTTGGAGACGATGGGTTAAGGACCAAGAACGCATGTCGGTGTACTGCCGGAACTTTGGATAAAAAGAGTGAAACCAAAGACGCAGGTCGGTGTGCTTCCGGAACTTGGATGACACTAGGAAGTAAGACCAAGAACGCAGGTCGGTGTACTTCCAGAACTTGGAATGAAAATGGTGAATCCAAAGACGCAGGTCGGTGTACTGCCGGAATTTGGGATGAAAAGATTGAAACCAAAGACGCAGGTTGGTGTGCTGTCATAACTTGGATGACACTAGGAAATAAGACCAAGAACGCAAGTCGGTATACTGCCAGAACTTGGAATGAAAAGGGTGAACCCAAAGATGCAGGTCGGTGTACTGCCGAAATTTGGATGACACTAGGAAATAAGACCAAGAACGCAGGTCGGTGTACTGCCGGAACTTGGAATGAAAAGGGTGAACCCAAAGATGCAGGTTGGTATACTGTCAGAATTTGGGAGGAAAATGTGTATGACATGTTTTTTGTTTCATATTTGTATGAATGCAAATGACTATTATTGATGTATGCTATGAGATGCTCATGTTTGGTAATTCTATAATTGCTTTCATATCATATTGAGTTGTAATTGGTATTCATCCGTATTGTTCCGTCGCATCCTTAACATTTGGTTGTAGATTGTTGTTTGCAAAGAACGATTTTGCTTGTTCATTCTGGAAGATGACAATCAACTTTGTCTTTCAGATGTAAAGTGTTTTCTCTTTTCGAATATTACTCAACTCGACATGCTTAAAATTCTTAAGATAGTACAAGTTTAATGAAAACAAACCATGCAAATAAAATATTTTAACTCATATACGATTAAAGAAATATGACCGTGTTTGGTCTTTTGTGTTATAGGTGAAGTGATGGGAATAGGTTTTAAATAACGAAACATGTTATACTATCACTTATACAATCATTGACTATCCAAAAAAATTGCCCCATTATTAACTTAACTTTTTGGTCTTCCACAAGTTTCGCCTCAATATTGACTTACTGCCTTATGTTCTTAAGAGACCTTCCATTTTTCTTTTTCTTTTGTCCCTTCACATCATGCATAGATTTTTTTAATAAAAATTACTTTGAATTTGTTTTGGAGTCAGTTATTTGGTACCCTTGGTGTATATCTCAAACAGTTCGGGTCTCAACAAGGACTTTTTTTGGGCTTGTAACATGGTCTGGTTAGGTGTTTACAAGAAAGAAAAGGATATAAGGCTCAAATGATGTGTTTCGCACCCCAACTTTCTCCATATTCTCCATAATCCTATTTCCCAATGTTATTAAAACCGGACCAGTCATCAAACCGGTGAGGGTACTGGTTTAGTGGTTTAGTGGTTCAACCAGTGGTTCAGTAATTAAACCGCATGGGATTAAACCGGTTAAACCATACATACATGCTTATATATATATGTGTGTGTGTGTGTGTAAAGTGTAAACCTGTAACAAAAATTATTTAATATGTAGATACTCAAATTTATAATCCATATTTATAGTCAAAGTAAGAATTCTCATAAACAAACAACTTTAATAAATCCAAAGTCTAAATTACAAATACAAATAGTAATTCACAAGTACTAGTCTTACTTAACAAATTCGAAACATATGACGCAAGTTCATAACTCAGTCTACAAAACATATTATATATTTAAAACTTTAACACCAAGGAGTCAAAGTTGTTTCATATTGAGGTTCCATTTCTTCACCATTTAAGTCCAAAGCTTGACTAACGTTGTCTTCAACTAGGTTCGCATTCTCCACAGGATTGAGTTGTGCATCATCATCATCTTCTAAATTTAATTGATCTACAACAATATCATTTTTTCATACATCAATTTTCATACAAGTTAACAATAAAATAAATTAGTTATTAGAACCAAAACTGACAATGCAATAAAAAACATACCAATGTCATCAGATGAGGGTTGAATAGAAATATTTGCAAGATCATTTCGTAAGGCCTCAATCTCTTCATAAGTTAGGAATGGTGGTGACTCCTCCAATATAAAATGAGAATGATCATCAAATGTTTCTAAATTAATTGGGTCATAATTTTGATATCTCAAGTGATTCCTGCATTTATTGATTTAGTTATATATACATACATAGATAGATAGATGTAAAGAAAGACATTTGAGTTCATATATATATATTTTGGTTAATACCTTTGTTGTAGCCTCAAGTTGTAGCGAACAAAGACAAGATCATTCAGTTTTTGATGCTCCAACCTATTTCTTTTATTTGTATGAATGTGTTCAAACACACTCCAATTCCGTTCACATCCAGAAGCACTACATGTTTGACTTAGAACTCGAACTGCCAGTTTTTGCAAATTTGGTGCACGACGTCCATAAGTTTCCCACCATTGATCTGCATTGCATGTAATCTAAATTTACTTAACCATAATGAAAGGAAATAATAAAAATTAAATAAAATTATCAACTATGAGAGACTAATTATACCTCACATTACTTTACTTCGTTCACGTATTGCAGCTGGCCTTCCAAAATCTAACTCATCATTTTTGTATATTCTTATCTCACTTGTTAGCTTATCTAGTAAATCAGGATCACCATAAGCATACTTCTCAATCACATCCAAAAGGCNTAATTTAAATTTACTTAACCATAATGAAAGGAAATAATAAAAATTAAATAAAATTATCAACTATGAGAGACTAATTATACCTGGCATTACTTTACTTCGTTCACGTATTGCAGTTGGCCTTCCAAAATCTAACTCAGCATTTTGGTATATTCTCATCTCACTTGTTAGCTTATCTCGTAAATCAGGATCACCATAAGCATACTTCTCAATCACATCCA
>NC_032025.1:14297534-14300159 GCF_001865875.1 Lupinus angustifolius | reverse complement strand
GCTGCAAAAGGTCCAAGACCAAGATACCCACGAGTTTGGAAGACCAATAAAAGAATTGGGACCGTTTCCAAAGCTGCTAAGCTTGTTAAGTCTGTAAGTTCCTCCTTAATTTTGTATTCATTTTGTCATTAATCTGGTAATTTAATCTCCAATTATGTTTTTTCATTGGATAATCACCATGGTGCTATTTTCACTTAATACAAAGACTTTCAGTTTTTTAATTTTTCCATTTCTGGAAAACTAAGTTCTCTACTGTCTTATATAGATTAAGGAACTGTCAAATGTGAAAGAGGAAGTTTATGGAGCACTTGATTCCTATGGTGCTTGGGAGTTAGAGTTTCCTTTAATCACTATAAAAAAGGCACTCAAGACTCTCGAAGACCAACAAGAGTGGAAGCGGGTAATAGTATTATATGCCTTATTCAGAAAACTAATGCAGAAAACTTTTGTATGTTATTCCATTATATGCCTTATTTAGAAATCTTATGCAGAAAACATGCAGAAAAATTTTGTAGGTTGGACTTTGTTAGTGCGATGTGTTGTTCTTTGTCCTTTGTCCTTGCTTTGTTTGTATGTGATTATACTTTGAAATTATAATTTGTTAGAAGGATACATATGACAATATAATTAACTTTGGCATTTCATCGAACATAATGTAAGCATAAAGGAAAAAAGATGATAACAATATCTACACACCTAACTTAACAAATGTTAAGCAAAGAAAGTATAACCAGAAGCACATAATCAGAATAAAATCACATGATATCAAAGTAGTTAACTAGTGTTGTTCCAAAGAGTTAAATTAAGAAGAAATGGTGAAGGAAGGAAGAGAAGAAGAAGGAAGCTTAGAATAAAATACCTGAGAAGAGAAGAAGGAAGCTTAGAACTTTGATGGTGAAGGAAGGGAGTGTGGAAGTGAGATGAAGAAATGACACGGGGTTCTTTGATGGTGAAGGAAGAAATGACACGGTGAAGGAAGGTTTGGTCGTGTGAAAGTGAAACTATGAATGAAGAAAAGGCCAAAAGGGGTTCTTTAAAATTAAGTGTATGAACCGGCCGGTTCAATCAAATTCCAACCGGTTCACTGGTTTTGATACGGTTCACCGGTTTTTCTTCGGTTTTGATGCTTAGCCGGTACAACACTTGTTTCGTACCGGTTATGGGACCGGTTTACCGATTCTCCGGTCCAACTGGCCGGTCCGAACCGATTTTAATAACATTGGTTTTCCAACATATCTTATATTTCAAGCACAGATACGATTTTCCTTCCTTTTTGGAAAAGGAAATGTTTTATAACCATTCTAGTTTGAGATTTTTTTTATTTACACTAGCTTTTGCCTAAGGTTTTACTAAAACTCTTAGCGGGCTCTTTATAATCCACTTGATCCACTTTTAGATCTTTTGCAGATTTGTTGGAAAACTACCCTTTCCCCGGTTTATTGGTGTTTTTCCAAGGTGTTGTGTTTTTTTTTAATAAACTTCTTTCATATTGTCTTGGCTCAAAAAGGGTGACTAGGAATATCTTCATTGGTGTTTGGAATAACAAAGAAGCCTTGTGTCATCAACACGACCTACCTAAGGGTACACACCATGTGGGATTTGTTTACATCATCCTCCTAAGAGAGTGCATGAAAGTATGCAAAAATGCATGATCAATGCACAAATTTCTTCTTCTTCTTTTTTTTTCTTGAAAGGCCTCTCAAGCATAATATTTCTTTACAGCATCGGAATTCACAGAAAGAGGTAAATTGTTTCCGTCCATAGTAGTCAATATCAAAGCTCCTCTAGAGAATGTTTTTTTCACCCAGAAGGGCCCTTCATAATTTGGGGTCCATTTCCCTCTTTGATCCTTCTAGATTGGGAGTATCTTTTTAAGCACTAGATCCCCCTCTTGAAAGTGGCGTGGCCGAACTTTCTTAGCACAAGCTCTCATGAGTCTTTTCTGGTACAGCTGACCATCACATATAGCAGCTAACCTTTTCTCTTCTATCATGTTCAGTTGGTCGTACCGTGCTTGGATCCATTCTGATTCTTTCAATCCGGATTCCGCCATGATTCTGAGTGATGGGATTTCTACTTCAATAGGGAGTACTGCCTCCATCCCATATACTAACGAGTATGGTGTTGCCCCAGTTGATGTACGTACCGAGGTTCGATACCCATGTAGAGCAAAAGGTAACATTTTATGCCAATCCTTGTACGTCACTACCATTTTTTGAACAATCTTCTTAATATTCTTGTTTGCTGCTTCTACGGCTCCATTCATCTTGGGGCGATAAGGCGAGGATGTGTGATGCTTGTTTTTGAACTCGATACACATCTCAGTCATCATCTTATTGTTTAAGTTGGTGGCATTGTCCGTGATGATCTTGTTGGGTAACCCCTATCTACACACCAACTCCTTTTTAATAAAGCGTAGTATCACTGTTCTGGTGACATTGGCATATGAACATGCCTCAACCCATTTTGTGAAGTAGTCGATGGCTACGAGGATGAAGCGATGCCCATTAGAAGCTTTTGGCTCTATTGGTCCAATCACATCCATTCCCCACATGGAGAAGGGCTAGGGTGCTGAAAGGACATTTAGAGGGTTTGGTGGAGCATTGATGTTGTCTGCATAAATTT
>NC_032025.1:14297192-14297434 GCF_001865875.1 Lupinus angustifolius | reverse complement strand
TAGCCATAGCATGTCCGTTTGCATGGCTCCCAAACGAGCCTTCGTGCACGTCTTTGAGTATTACCTCATCTTCTTTCTCTTCTAGGCATCTGAGGAGTACCATGTCGTGATTCCTTTTGTAAAGAATATCGCCATCTAGAAAGAAACCCATGGCCAGTATTCTCAAGGTTCTCTTGTCAGTCTCTGAGGGCCCAATGGGATACTCATTTTTCTGTATATAGACCTTGATGTCATGATACCAT
>NC_032025.1:14296853-14297092 GCF_001865875.1 Lupinus angustifolius | reverse complement strand
ACCATCTTATGGATATACTCCTTGTAAGGTACTAGCTTGTTGTCACGGGTCCCCCATTCTTCTTTCAACTGATGGATAACCAAAGCTGAATCCCCAAAGACTTCTAAAACTTTAAATTTTCTTTCTAATGCTGCCTGCAAACCCATGGCACATGCCTCATATTCAGCTATATTGTTGGTGCAGTCAAAGCATAACCTGGCAGTAATAGGAGTGAAGTTGCCTTCTGGAGATACAAGCAC
>NC_032025.1:14296124-14296753 GCF_001865875.1 Lupinus angustifolius | reverse complement strand
CGCAACATGTACTGCCTCAAACGACGAGATGCCCATGCTAGAGCACAACATGTACGTTCTAGCAATGAGTACCCTGTCTCGCACTCAGTGAATTTCTTGCTTAGATAGTATATGGCTTGCTCTTTTCTGCCTGATTCATCATGTTGGGCTAAGACACATCCCATAGAGTCATCCAGTACGGTTAGGTATAATAGAAGAGGTCGACCGGGTATTGGAGGCATCAATATTGGGGGATTGGTCAGATACTGCTTTATGCTTTCAAAGGCTTTCTGGAAATCGTCATTCGATCTAACTGCCTGACTTTTTCTTAATATTTTGAAGATTGGCTCACAGGTAGCTGTTAGTTGAGAGATGAACCTGGATATGTAGTTCAAACGTCCTAAGAAACCTCTGACTTCCTTCTCGGTTCAGGGTGCTGGAATTTCCATGATTGCTTTGACTTTCTCGGGATCTACTTCAATTCCTTTCTGGCTGACAATGAAACCGAGGACTCGTCCTGATTTAACCCCGAAGCTACATTATGTGGGACTTAGCTTGAGGCTATACTTTCTGAGTCGTTCAAATAAGTTCCTTAAGTTCTCCATGTGTTCCCCCTCTGATTTGGACTTGCATATGATGTCGTCTACATA
>NC_032025.1:14295330-14296024 GCF_001865875.1 Lupinus angustifolius | reverse complement strand
TTCAAATAATTTCCTTAGGTTCTCCACATGCTCCACCTCTGATTTGGATTTGCATATGATGTCATCAACATAGATCTCCACCTCCTTATGCATCATGTCATGGAAAAGAGCTACCATGGCTCTCTAGTATGTGGCCATAGCATTCTTTAAACCAAAAGGCATAACTAGATAGCAAAAGGTTCCCCATGGGATGATGAAAGTGGTTTTATCCACATCTTCAGAGGCCATCTTGACCTGATGATACCCAGAATACCCATCCATGAAGGTGAAAAGGGCATGGTCTGCAGTGTTGTCGACCAAAACATCTATATGAGGTACTGGGAAGTCATCCTTTGGGCTTGCCTTGTTCAAATCTCGATAGTCAATGCAGATCCTGAGTTTGCCTCCCTTCTTTGGTACAACTACAACATTAGCCACCCATCCTGGATATGTAGAGACTGTCACGAACCCAGCGTCTAGCCATTTCTCTACCTCATCTTTCACCCTTAAGATGGTTTTATCCTCCGTAGTTTCTGCTCAACCGGGCGTGAATCTGGGTTCAATGGCAGCTTGTGTTCCACTATGTTTCTGTCCAGACCGCCATATCGACATACGACCATGCAAACACATTTTTGAACTCGTGCAAAAGATGAATTATCTTTTTGCGCTCTTCCTCCTTCATCAATGTACCTACCTTCACTTGTTTCTTGTCGTC
>NC_032025.1:14294155-14295230 GCF_001865875.1 Lupinus angustifolius | reverse complement strand
TGCTCAACCATCCTCAATAACTCAGGTGATGCTTCCCATTCCTCATCACTATCTCCCTCGTCGAGCGGATTAATCAGATGATCATGATTGTACGTGTGGTTGATAACATGATTATTATTTCTGGGGTTAATGTTGGATCTGCATTATATTTATGCTATGATTAGTTTTTTATTTATGGGCTTTTCATGGTTTTTCTTGTTATTGTTTTTTGTTTGTATGTGCAAGTATAAAAATTTAAAGAATAAAATGGGAATAAAAATATGAAGAAAGAAGTGCATTTTATTGAATTCAAAAAACTTGTACTATCCAATGAAACATAAACAAATTGTCCTTATTTGAAAAGAAATAAACCCAATAGCTTTAGACATGGCCAAGGGATTCTAGCATCTTATTACATTGTTTCAAAAAACACTTGTGGAGATGCGTCTGCGTCTTCCTCTATGCAGTTGTTGAGAGTGGTGCTTGGAGGACACTGAACAACGTAGTCTGCCCCACCTTCTGAACCATCATCTCCCACAACAGCAATCATTCTTGGTTCTAAGCCTGCACTGACGAAGTTCCAGCTAATGTGCGGGATGGATATGTTACCAGCTTCATACTCCCACTGCCCTAGGCGCACCATCCTTCCCATCCTTTTCTCTTTAGCGGTTCTCTCCCTATCTGCCTGAGTGGGTCTGTATCCCAAGCCGTACCGATCTTTGGTGTGCCGTAACATGACTAGGCTTTCTCTTCCTTGGCCAAACTTCCCAAGCCCTTTCCCTGGTTGATAGCCCTTCTGTAGCATTACTCTTGCCATCATCAGCGATACCTCCGAAGGTTAGTACGCAATGCGGGTGTCCCTCCTCCTACAAATGAGGCATTGACAATCTCCAATGCTTGGAAGGATGTTCCAATAGCTTCCTCTACTGCTTCGATGTATGGAGTCTCAAGAGATTTTGATACCAACATATCTTCTTCTCCCATAATAGTAAGGAGTTTTCCATCCACAATAAACTTAACTCGCTGGTGCAATGTAGAAGGTACAGCCCCTGAAACATGGATCCATGGCCTTCCCAACAAACAACTGTAACTGGGA
>NC_032025.1:14280743-14294055 GCF_001865875.1 Lupinus angustifolius | reverse complement strand
AACGTCCTTTTCGACATGACATTGAGGGACGAGCCATTATCGATAAGAACCTTACCAATCAAGCAATTCTGATACATTATAGAGATGTGCAGGGGGCTAGTGTGTCCCATTCCTTCGGAAGGTATTTCCTGATCACTGAAAGAAATGTAATTATCAGCCACGATGTTGTTGATGATACCACCAAGCTTGTCAGTGGTTATGTTGTGGCTAACATGTGCACGGTTCAATATCTCCATCAGCACTTTTCTATGGGGTTTAGAACTCATTAGCAGAGACAAAATGGATATCCTGGTAGGAGTGCGGTTTAGTTGATCCACGACCCTATACTCACTTTGCTTTATGAATTTCTGAAATTCACAAGCTTCCTCATTGGATACTTCCCCTTTATCTCCATGCTTATGCATCAAGTCATTCAGATTGGCCTCCAATTCATCTTCCACAAGGATACATACTTTCCTTTTTCCTTTATCCTTGGCTAAGGCCTTTTCAGCATCTGAGGGAACATAGACACGTCCACTTCTAGTTATCCGATTGTCCCCAACAACATTGGTGACTTCTATTTGTTGCTCATTTGTCTCTGAATTCCCTCCACTATAGATCCATGGTACCACTTTATCTGTTTTGTAAGGGAAAGGTTGTGGTTTCTCTTCTGCTGCAGGCCTCAAAACAGGCTCCATCCTACTTATGACTGGCACCCATCGAGTTATTTGTGGGTGTAACTGAGCATTATCCGGAATGTTCAATACAGGTTCATATCGAGTAATTGATGGCCTCATGGTCCTTCTCATGTCTTTCTCACTTTTAGTGGTAGCATTAACAGTCTGATACGAGGGTCCCTTCTCTATTATGATTAATCTTATATCCAAAATCTTCTGTAGTAAGAGCTTAAATTCTGGACACTCTTCTAGGGTGTGACCCACTTTGCCATGCAACTCACAACTAGCTGAATCTTCATCTTCCACTAGCCTTTCCACCATTCCATGTTTGCACATTTCCTAGAAAATCACCCTCATGGGCGTTTTCACCTCATCCGCCTCCCAAACGAATGTGCTACCATGAGTCTCCTCTACAGCATTCACACCCTGATTACCATGATTAGGTAATGGATTCCTATCTATATCTAGATCGATGGGCTTGAAATGCAGTTGTTTTGCATTGATCAGGCTTTGCACCTTATGCTTTAGAACTCGACAGTGTTCAATGGAATGGCCAATGACCCCAGAGTGATACTCGCAAGTAACACTTGGGTTAAACCAGGCTCCGGGTGATTCGGGTACTGTTCCTATTATAGAGCTTATCATTCTCTCCCTTAGCAGATGAGAGTATAGCTCACTGCAGTCGGTGACCATAAGGCATGCCCCTGTTGGTTTTTTTCTGCGTTGATGACAACTTTAAGTTTTGGATTATTGTTGCATCTACATTCGTTCTTTTAATGTGGGTTACTAACATTAAACATCTTGCCCTACACTTGTTAACTTGAGAGCGTACTCTACAAGGCCTTATGTAGTTGATGGTGATCTAAGAGAACACGCAAAGTTTCAGATCTAGATCACATCTAAACACAAGTTGTTATTATCTCTCTCAATATAATTTTTCTTTCTTTTTTCTCTTTGGTTGATGTTGTGGTTCATTGCAAGAAAAATGACATTTGAATACTTGCACGATAATGAATAAGATATTTGATAACAATAAAGACTTTGGTAGTAATAATGTGTTATTTTATCCAAGAGAAAATAAGAAAAGTAATATTACAAGACTTTATTTGTCTATATCTTGTAATCAAAATTCCCTATTTGCTAAAAATCTCCATCTTTTGAAGTCTATGGCTACTTCCTTGCAAGACTCGTAGAATGCTTTCATAGCTGGGAGCAGCTCTGTCTCTGGATACATCTCTAGTTCTCTCTTCGAAATCGAAGAATGTCCTCAGCTAATCATCAGCAAAGTCCCCAAGGCCATCAACCATATTTCTGCATCTACTTTCCCATTGATATTATTCTTCTTGGCTTTCTTGGAGTGGTCTTTCCCAATTTTCTGATCATGCTTCTTGTTTGGATGTCACTTCATCATAGGCTCTCTCGAGTTCCCAAAGCTGCCTCGAAAGATGGTCCTCTCTATGACTTGCAGCTGTTATGGACTCATGATGACTTTTCTGTGTATCTTCTAAGATTGCCTTAGCTGGTCTTCCTTCTTCACTGTCTCATCAAGTGCAAACTGATAATCTTTTAACCGTGTTCGCGCCTCATTCTCATTTTGTTAACTTTTATGGAGGGCTGCTTGCAATTGTTCACACTTTGCCTCCAGATCTCTTTTATCGGCCTGTGCAGCATTGATAACACGATTTCGAGCTTTCATCTGTCGACTGAAGTCAGCTAGTTGGACATCTTTTTCTTGTACAGACTTGATCAGACGGTATTTGTCAGATTGAGAACACATCTGAGCATAATCCCTTTTCAGACTAGCTTCTTCATTTCTTAATGCCACCAAGGTCTTATTAAGCTTCTCTATGGTTAGCTCATACTTCTCCATTTGGCATCGGGCTTCCTCTAGTTTTGCATCTGAGATTTTGAGCTGACTCTTTAACAACTTATTTTCTGAAGGGCCAGCTGGTTCATGGAGTGGAGACATTGGCGGGATAATTTCTCCTTTCCTCCTCTCACTGCGCCATAGCTTGTATTCTTCAGTATACAAAGCTTGATGTTCTCCTAACTCCTTTTTTCCATAAATATGGATGTTCTTCAATGCATTCCTTACTGTATCCAGGGTTTCTTTGGTAGTTTCCTTGTCCTTGTACCAGATCTCGAATCCCTGCAATTGCTCCTGAGAGACTGACATCATACCCCATTTCATTTGTCCAAGTACCAAAGCTGGGGTGACGGTAATGCATCCCCGAGGTCCCATGAGTACCATATTGGGATAACTTCCACATGAGTACATGACTTCATCCTGCTTATCATACATAGTGCATTTAGTCCCAAAGTTTATAGGGGTGACCTCTTTGAATTATGCCTCCCAGTCAGATAGTTGCATAGGTTGGAGCTTGGTGTTTCTGAATCGATGAAGAGGATTAATGGTCCAATCTGGATATCGATGATGCTTGAACCTAGTCACGATCTATACATACAATAGTTGTGCACAACATCTGATTTTAGGGATACCCTTTTCGAGGCTCCTCTGGAGGGTGAGAAGCGTGTCTGCTAGAACGACAAGAACTAGGTTGACTCTGAACTTTCTGAACTTGACTAGGACATCAATCACACAATGGTCCACCATATCACTAACAAAAGGGAATAGGACTCTGCCATAGATGGCTAATGCAAATGCTGGTTTAAACAAACTCCAATCTCCTTTCTCCACCACTTGATCAAGATGCTTTTTCAAAAAACTCCACTTCAATCCATAACAAGGCCCTTGCTTGAATGATTTGAGATGTAGCTGGACGAACGCCTTTTAATTCTCAAATAGACCTTTAATAACATTCTGTGTACCAGTGAACAAATATACCTTAAGTCGACTTTCTAGTAGGATGTCTAGAAGAATGTCATATTCTTCAATTGTTGGACAAGCATCTACATTTGGAAACTCGAAAATCCTCAGGGATGTATTCCAATATCTTGCCATGGCCCCCATAGCATCTAAAGCACAAGCATCAATAGGAATGAGAATGACATATGCCAATTTACCATACTCTTTTGCAAACTGAGTCATAACATCTTTAGGGACTTTGGCGAGGAGCTCCATCAAATGGCCTACATCAAAAGTCTGCAATTCAAACTTCACTTTATTTTTTGAAGAGAGAGCGTTGTTAGAACCCACAGTTTTAGAAATAGCCTTCATGTCTTGCTATATCGAAAAACCTTTAGCTGAAAAAATGCATGTTTATTAAATATGATTAAAATTGTTTATACAACCCAAAATTTATGATTAATACAATGAATATTTAAAGATTTATGATGGATACAATGATGTATGTAATAATTAATTTATGATATTAAGCATTGTAAATCCCTTTTTTAGGGTGGTTGACCCTGTCTTGTGGGATAATGTAGCCTATTACAATATAAACTAAATACCATGTTAGAATAGGTATTTATTATATTGTCAAGGTTTAGTCTAAGTTTTTTTTCAAAATGTGGACAAAACTGACCCTCAGGCATGGGGCCCATCATTAGGAGTGAGGATCATATTTGGGGGCGTAACCCCAAATTTTTATAAAAATTATGTTAATTTTGAAATAAGAAAAAAAACTACCCTAGGGTATAGAACCCTTTTGTGGGTATGCAATTATAGTTCAATAGCAAAAATGAAGAATTTCATAATTATCTGGAAAGTTAAATTTCATTTTATGCATGTTTAGATGTAGAATGGGGTAGACATAATTTGCTTCCAGTGTCCTATACATAGTATTCTTATGGGGTTTTCGATAGACTAAAAGTCAACACCTTATGGCAATGTACTAGGTCTCATTAAAATATATTCGGTAAAGGCTCTAGACTTCTAGGTCACCAAATTATCCCCAATCTCGAAAGAAAGGAGTCCCAATAACCCAGGTTAGAAACAAGAGGAGTCGAGCCCCTCAAGCGTCTAACTCGCGATATCAAGACAATTTGGGTGGTCCATTATGCTAATACCAGGAGACAAGTCTAACACCGGTAAATCACATGTTCCACTTATCTTAACCTTAATCTCTAACAACCCGCGTATAGGGCGTATGCGCGTGTAACTCAAGTATACCGTGAGTGTGTAAGGAAGCGACATTTAGAAAATAAATTTCCACCCCAAAGCAGCATATAAAAAATGGTGAGCACATACAATAATATTAAAATTGAAGTGATAAATAAAACTTGTAAAAAAAAATATTTCGTTACTATTGTTTTTTTATAGTTAATAATAATAGACAAAGGAAAAAAAGGTATTTAAATCATACAATTAGCTCAACTGGGCCTGACTCTCTGTTTTTTTTAAAAAGTATTTCCCTAGAAGAGTCGTCAGTTGTCGGTTACGCGACCTCTTAGAGTCGCCACTACATTTTATGGTTAAAAATGTAGAAAAATCTTTAAAGCCTAATCCCATTGGGCTTTTGGATTGTGATATCCAGGTTCGGGAGTCGGTTACAGATCGAAGAAGGTATTAGCACCTCGTGCGCCCGTAATTAAATAGTACCCTTGCCAATTGTAGGATTTAAATACCCTTGAATTATTTAAATTTAAATTTGTGTACAACAAAATATTTATTTATTTTTTATTTTTAAGTCTGACAATATTACTTGCTCCTACGTATTCCTATACATTTTAGGAAATCAAGACGTACGTAGTTCTACTTTTAAAATGTTTTGTTGGTAAAAAAATAAATAACTCCTTAAAAAAGGTGAAACAGCAGAAACTAATGTTTGCACCGCATCCCATTTTAAAAAAGGTTTGAAAATAATTATAATATTTTTTTAGGCTTTTCATTATTAATTTAAGCATTAAAATAATTTTTAGATTTTTATTATTAACTTAGGAATTAATCAAATGAAAAGAAGCGTCGTAACGCGACCGTTCAAGGATAATATGAGGACAAGAAGTGTAAACACGACCTGCTTCCACCCTTTGATTAATCCCAAAAAAAGTTAAATTTTGTTGTAAATAATGGTATGTGAAATCATTTCAAATTACACCACTCTTATTAAAAATAATTTTTAAATTGAACCATATTTTGAAATTGTGCAAATAACAATTTTTATTTAATTACAGCAAGAAACAAAATTTAATTAGCTCCTAAAAATAAGAATAGAAAAAAAAAAGACATTTGATTAATAGCTACATTCAAGTGATTTTTATCACTTTTTGTAATTATTATTATCTATAAATAAAATTAATTTTATTAAAAAAAAGAATATTTATTATTTATCTTCCAAAAATATTTAATATTTTTTATTTACTGTTTTTAAAAAAATTAAATTAAATGTGGCAACTAGCAAAAATTAAATAGATTATGGAAGAATATAAAATATACCCAGGGAGAGCTTTAATCCTGTGTGACCAAAAAAAGATATAAGATGGTTGACGTGTCACTCAAAGATTGGCCGGAATATATGCTGCAAAGGACGACGCCACGTGTCTGTCTGTGGCTGGTTGGGACTGAAGGTGCACCACGTCTGCAGTGCACACGCATGCACTGGAGCGGAGCTATGGAGATGCTCATCTGGTATAAACAACTCCACAAATAGAGACTACACCCGCCTACGTGTCACTGTTTGGATTGGCCACGGAAGAGGATGCACGGAATGAATGGTGTGCCTGGGTGCAGCGAATCTGGACCCGTAGCTTGAGACTTGTTCTGGTGTACGCACGTCTATTGGCAACAGTATGCACCCTCCTGCGTGTCATGTTACAATTGGCAGGACGTTGTAAAGGTTGACTCAGGTGCCAAGTGTTGCTCTATGGTTGATCAGAAATGCAATTCCACGGTGCAAGCAATAAGGTCTCCTGCACTGAATCATTTTCACTCTGGTAGTTTTTTTTCTCTCTTGTTCTCTCTATGCAGTGTTTTTTTCAGAAAAAGGAAGAAGAACCTTAACCTCATTATAATACTATATTTATACAAAATTTAACCTAATCTAATCCTAAAAAATGCTAAACTGATTTGTTTCATCAAACCACCCCCTCTCCCTTTTTTGGGATATCAAAACCCTTTACTAAGTCAGATTTGACTTGGTAAATTTTAATTACTTTTTTTTTTATTTTTATTAAAATATTGCTTTTAAATTGATTTATATATCCAAATTAAATAATAAATATAATAAAAATATATTTGAATAAGTTTTAATTATTTCAAATTATATTTTCGAAAAATAAAAAAATAAAAATGTTAATATTCTATAGTTTATTAAAATTCAAATGGGTATATTTGGCATATTAATTATTTATTTTATTAAATTCGATATAAATCATTAAAATTATTAACAATAGTTTTAACTATTTATTATTTATTTCAAATTTAAATTTCAAAAAATAATAATAAAATTATTTATTAACTATTTCTTTTTCTTATTTTTTAGATAAAATTGTGTGGGTTTCTAGAAGCCCAATTCCACTTGGATTTTTTTTGTATTTTGAGTTTGATTAAATTTATTTTGAGAAAAAAGAAGCACATTTATTTTGTTGGAAACTCATTTTTTTACTTGATTTATTTTTAGAAATTATTATTTATTATTTTTTCTTAAAAATTAAAATATTGTTTGGACTTTTTGTGAGTCGGATAAAAATGGGTATTCACAGTGTTGTAAGACTTTCAATGATAAATGATGATTCAAGAAATACCTAACCTTGAATCGGATGGATGAAATTAATTAAGTTCATTTTAGATCGGAAGTTTTATTTTCACATCAAATGTTATTTCGTAAGAATAATAAATATCAAAGTGACATAATTAACGTTATTTTGATTTTGGCGTGATGAAGAGTTTGAGAAGAGACCAGACAAATTAAGCTCACCTGGAATCGAGGAAACAATCTGCGCGACACACTCAGGTGAGGGAGAAAATATCGTGACACAGTGGTATCCGAATATGCTTCAGGACCTCCAAACTCCCGCACAAGTTTGGAGTTATCTTGGGTATTAAGTAAGCTTGTACTTAATCAATTGTTTGTTTTGTTTGGATTAAGTACAACAATGTTTCTTATGCTGAATTATGTTAGGTTATGCTTATGTATGAAGCTGCCATGATTATTTATGTTTAATATTGCTCGAATAGCTGTTTTAAAAATTATATGTATGAGATAATTGTTAAATTCAAGGCTTAAAAACATATATTATAAATGAGAAAACTTTTTATTGAGAATAGAAATTTAACTAAGTTTCAGGATTTTCTTGCTTGAGCGAGAAGTGTCCATAGAAAACGGGTTTTCTCGCTTGGGCGAGACAGCTCTTGCCTGAGCTGAAATATGCACAAAGAAAACTGGTTGTTTTCTTGCTTAAGAGAGACAACTTTCACTTGAGCCACATGTGCTTTATAAAAATGGTGATTCCCTCGCTTGAGCAAGATAACTCTCGCTTGAGCGAGCGGGCTTTATACAAACAAGACTTCTTAAGTCATTTGAACGATTACTCTCACATGTGCGAGAGTCTAATGGCATTTTTGCCATCAAGAATTCATTCACTTCCAATCCTATTCAATAAAACCTAAAACACCTTTATTGGAGATAATGTTCTTTCAATAAGTAAATGTTGTAAAGATGAATAATTATATGAAATTCCTGGAAATGATTCAAATTGATGTTGCCATATCTAAAGTGATGTATGTAAAGAATTGCTTGGTTAAGGACGAGGCCCACAAGTGTTATATTATGCCCATACAACGAGTTCGTCTGACCGTAAGACGCTTGGCTTGAGAGCCGTCCAGGGTGAGTCAGTGATGGTTCGTAGTGAGGCTGAGTTTTATTCTTTGTGGTTTAAATGTTAAGATCGGATCTCATTAGAAGCATTCCCAATGGGACATGTCTTAGGATGGGCAGATTGTTATAAAAGATGGATTAAAAGATTTAATTAGTTAACTTCGATTAGTGTGCATATTCATTGTGAATGATGAAGTGGTGGAGAGGAAATTTATGGGAGATGAACAAGCCCTGAGATGTTGAGAGGGACCGCGATGGTGGTGATTCGTCAGCAAAGTCTTGAGGGAGAGACTAGGTGATACGAGTCTCGTGTATTCCTGGATGAGGCATTCTTTTGGATTGGACAATGCTCACAACGCAAACTAGACGATCTCTAACAACTCCTCTTTGCAATCAGGATTGATGAGAAGGATGCCCAGAAAGTGTTTGATACGACACCATCCTGAAATGGACAGTTCCGTTGGAACCGATCGATCATATATATATATCCTTGCGATGAATAAGTTTTGGTGCAATCAAATCACCTTATTATGGGACATGTACTCTCGGTTATTTCCGAATAGTTATTGGGAGGATAATGGTGTAAGGATGGTGGACATATGCATAGCATGCATACATGGTATTTATCGATATTGATTCTAAAATCATAAGTTTTATACTTCATTTATCATTAATACATGCATGTATGATCATATGATATATATGTACTTGTTCTTTGTCTTAGGGTGATATTCTGTGTAATTCCACGACGTCAATGATAAGTGTTTCATTAGGTGTTTTACTTCCTCTCTTTCTTTCTAGTGTACTCGTATACATCCATGTTTATATGGTAAGATCAATGACGATCAGGGGCTACCACTTTATCATGTCCCAGGAGGGGGCATGGAGCGTTGAAGGAAACGAATACCCTCACATTGGTCCTTCCGACATGGAATTGGAGCTCGTTTGTGATGGTTATGTGTTGTATCTCCCAGCATATTACATAGTTCGGAAAGCATCGTTCACCCTACCAGAGCAAAGGTCCGTACCTGCTAGTCCATCTGCACCATCTGAGGCACGAGGCACATCAGAGGTTTCAGGATTTGGCCCCAACCGGGATTCTCATCTACTGACTCAATGCCAAGAGGGATGGAAGGAGCAGACATGGCTACTTCATTGAGACCTAGGGGGTACACCCTGAACCCTTCGATGGATTAGGCAACATATGAGGTGGTAGAGAACGAGGACGATAACTGTGTAGAGTTAATTTTCATAGATGATTTGGTGGAGGTTATAGAGATCTGTTTAGACTCGTAGATCAAGGAAGACCCGACTGAGGTTTCTAGTGCACTACCGGTCTAGGAGCTCTTTTCTTTCTTTTGATAGGGAACTCGGGTAGGGTACTTTTGTAATGCCAACGCCCCCGACATTATTTTTGTTGGAGCAAAAGACCCATGGAGAAAATATAATAGAGATAATGACACCAAGAATTTAATGTGGTTTGGAAATTTGCATACATCCACAGCTGAAGAACAACAAGGATTATTCGACTACGATAAAAGAGAACTACAAGTGTTTCACTCACTTCCCAAAACCCAAGTACACCCAATTTCACTCTCACTCATGTATTTCTCACACAATTAGAACAAGAGAACAAGAAGAGAGAATGTGCACTAAGCTAAGTATTTGGTGTGTCTTACAATCGCATGGAACACTCCTATTTATAGCCAAAGCTCTTGAAGATTATGTGTCCAGAGGGAAAAGAGCATTAATGTTGATTTCACCATGGCCACTTCTTTTTACTTGGCTAGAAATTCTCTCTTTCTTCAAGATGATCTTTAGCCACTTCTTTTTTGCTTGGCTCAAGAAATTCTTTTTATCATCTTTTTCTTTTAGCCAATATTCATTAAATCTCCACCTTGGCTAAAAGGCTATCATAGTTATTCTCCTGCTACTCTTCTTCATGCTCACTAGAGATTCTGAACATTAATCAAGTCCAGACAATGTCTGAACTTGGTAGTTGGAATTGGCTTCGTCATCATGTCCGCTGGATTATCTGCATTGGGTATTTTCTCCACTCTAACAACTCCTCTCTCCACTATGTCTCTGACAAAGTGCATCAGAACATCAATATGCTTAGTTCTTTCATGATACATTGGATTCTTTCGCAGATGTATAGCACTTTGACTATCACAATAGATGGTTGTTTCTTCGAGTTGTATACTCAACTCTTCAATTAGACCTTTCTCCCAAATGGCTTCCTGTACAGCTTTTATTACTGCGATGTACTCTACCTCAGTTGTAGACAAAGCAACAATTGATTGTAGTGTTGCTTTCCAACTAACAGTACAACCACACAGTGTAAAGACATATCCCGAGTCAACATATCCAGTGATCTTGTTTCCAACTTCTTTGACTTTACCATACGAAAGCCCTATATTTGTGGTACCTTTTAGGTAGCGCATAATCCACTTCACAACCTTCCAGTGAACTTTACCAGGATTTTCCATATATTTGTTTACCACACTTACTGTATGAGCAATATCTGGTCTAGTGCATACCATGGCATACATGAGACTTCCAACCGCACTAGCATAAGGTACACTTGACATCTCCTCTTTTTCATTCTCAGTTTGTGGACACAAAGCCATTGGAAGTTTGAAATAAGTCGTCATTGGAGTAGTGATTGGTTTAGCATTTTGCATGTCAAAGCGTTCCAACACTTTCTCAATGTACTTCTTTTGTGACAGAAAGAATGTCCCCTCTTTTCTATCCCTCTAAATCTCCACTCCCAGAATTTTCTTTCCAACTCCTAAGTCCTTCATTTAAACTCTGAATGACTTATTTGCAAGCTTCTTGTAGTAGACGCAACTATCATGTTCACTTCTAAAATATCCATTTTCAAGCATGAAGGTGTCAAATCGTCGATACCATTGTCTGGAAGATTGCTTTAGGCCATATAAAGATTTCTTCAACAAGCAAACATGATCTTTCATCCCTTGAACTTCAAATCCTTTAGGCTATTTCATGTAGATTTGTTCCTCCAACTAACCATACAAGAATGTCGTTTTGACATCTAGTTGCTCAAGTTCTAGATCAAAATGAGCTAAAATTGCAAGTAGGATGTGAATAGAGCTATGTTTTACCACAGGAGAGAAAACTTCATTAAAATCAATGCCTTATCTTTGTGTAAAACCTTTGTCCACTAATCGCGCCTTGAATCTTGCATCTTCAACCCCAAGGATTCCTTCCTTCTTCTTAAAGACCCATTTGCATCCAACAATCGTTTGAGCCTTCGGCCACTTCACAAGAACTCAAGTATGATTCTTGTGAAGAGACTCAATTTCCTCTGACATGGCAGAAATCCATTTGGAAGCTTCTTTGTTGTTGATAGCTTCTTCATATGATTGTGGTTCACAATTACTGATATCATCAACAACATTCAGAGCGTATGACACCAGATCAGCATAGCTATACTTTTCTGGAAGTTTTATATGTCTCCTTTGTCGGTCCCTAGCCAACTGATAATATTGTATTTGGGAGATATCATTATTAGTACATGCATCATGGACTTCTTCTTATTGATCAAGTGTTTTTTCTTTTGTTGGCTCCACCTCAAACTCCACCTTCTCCAAGATATTAAATTCTTCATTTTCACTTGATGACTTTGTATGAGGCTTCAACATTTCAGCTTCATTAAAAGTAACATCTCTACTAATAATGCACTTCCTTTTCTCTGGCCACCATAACTTATATCCTTTCACGCCATTAGGATATCTAAGAAAAATGCATTTCAATGCTCTTGCATCAAGTTTTACTTCTTTGTTATGAGCATATGCAGGACAACCAAATATCCTCAAATTTTCATAATTTGTCGGAATACCCGACCAGATCCCTTCTGGAGTTTTGAAACCAATGGTCGTTGATGGACATCTGTTTATCAAGTAACAAGCTATACTGACAGCTTCCGCCCAAAATTCTTTTGGTAATCCAGCATTTGACAACATACATCTTGTCATTTCAAGTAAGGTTCTATTCATTCTTTTGCAAGTCCATTTTGTTGTGGAGTGTGTCTCACGGTATAATGTCTGACAATACCGTGATCCTTGCAAAAATTTCCGAGTTCTCTACTACAGAATTCTAGACCATCGTTAGTTCTTAGTCTCTTGATCTTTCTTCCGGTTTGCTTTTCGATCAAGGTTTTCCACTATTTGAACTTGACAAATGCTTCACTTTTGTGTTTCAAAATGAAGATCCAAACCTTCCTTGAATAATCATCAATGAAAGTTAGCATATATCTCCTACCACCATGAGAAGGTACTTGGGAAGGACCCCACAAGTCAGAATGTACATAATCCAACGTGCCTTTTGTTCGATGAACTGCATTGTTGAATTTTATTCGACATTGCTTCCCAAAAATGCAATGTTCACAGAAGTCTACCTTCCCGACTTGTTGACCACATAACAATCCTTGCTTGGCCAACTCGGCTAGGCCTCTTTCACTAACATGACCCATTCTTAGATGCCACAATTTGGTGACATCATAATCACTTGTTGATGAGACAGCAGCAACACCCGTGATTGTGTTTCCTTGTAGCATGTAGAGACTATTCTTTTTCTTTCCTTTCATTACAACCATAGCGCCTTTAGATATTCTTATAGCTCCACCTTCACCTTTGTAGCTATAACCTTTTGAATCTAGTGTTCCCAAGGAAATCAGATTTTTCTTCAATTCTGGAACATGCCTTACATCTGTCAACGTCCTTACGATTCCATCGAACATCTTGATTCTAATTGAGCCGATGCCAATGACCTTGCAGGGAGCATTTTACCACCATGATAAGGTACTTGGGAAGGACCCCATAAGTCAGAATGTACATAATCTAATGTGGCTCTTGTTTGATGAACTACAACATTGAATTTTATCCGACATTGCTTTCCGAAAACACAATGTTCACA